>NC_041395.2:311699368-311999368 GCF_900747795.2 Erpetoichthys calabaricus
TCTTATATATTACTTCATATTCTCATATGATAATGATGTTCATGTTGTTTATATTGATTTCTATGTTATTGTAAGTGCATCTATGTGTGTATATGTATGTATGTATGTTTATATATATATATATATATATATTATATATATATATATATATATATATATATATATATATATATATAAAAAATATGTGTATATGTATATATAATATATCTGTATATGTGTGTATATGTGTGTGTATATGTGTATATGTATATATATATGCCAGCAACACTCATAACAATGACAACACAATTACATTGACAATCATGTTACGTTATTTTTAAAATGTTTCCTTTACTTTATCATAACCTCTTTAACACACTACTTCTCCGCTGCGAAGCGCGGGTATTTTGCTAGTCTACATATATATACACATCTATATCTATATATCTATATATTATATATATATATATCTATATATCTATATATATATATATATATATATATATATCTATATCTAAATCCCTGCAAAGTACTGCTTTTAAATTTTTATTAAGAACAAAAGAAAACCTTTTTAAATTGAGGGAAAATATACCAATAACAATTTGTTAAGGATCTGTTTTTTTGTGAAGCAGCCTTAACACAGCTTTTCCACTGTTTTATAAACGAACGCCATATAAGGTCTTCCTTTTTCCTTGCTTCGCCAAGGAAGGAGCCTTTTTATTTAATCCACGGGTTCTTAGCTTTTTTTTTCTTCTTTTTTTACGATTGTTATAGTTCTGTTTGTATACCACGTTGTCAGTTCAGCACTCCGGTTGTAATATGACCAAGCCGTGCAAGCTTACTGTTAAGAATGCAACGTACAGTTGTACAGGAGAAAAGCAATCTTGCCTCAAATCAATGGCAACCTTTTGTAGGTCTATGAAGTTAATTTAAACTTTAGGTTCACACGGTGCTTTCTTTCCGAAGTACCTGCACTCATGAATATGTCTGTATGTGTCAGTCGCTCAAATCCCCGCGCTTCGTACCGGCGAAGTACTGCTTTTAAATTTATATTAAGAAGAAAAGAAAACCTTTTTAAATTGAGGGAAAATATACCAATAACAATTTGTTAAGGATCTGTTTTTTTGTGAAGCTGCCTTCACACGAGTGATCACTTCGAGCTGACTTGCTGGCCAACCATAAGCGTTACCTGGTAGGTAACCACCCATACAATCAGATTGTGAATCAGACTACGAATGCCGTGAATGTAATTACCCCGATCTACATGCTGTCAAATAAATGAACCATACGCCGTGGCGCAATTTTGGGGGCTTCGCCTCTAGCGCTGACGTCCGAGGTTCGATTCCCGTAAGGGAGTGCAGTGAGTGGGTGGTTACCTACCATGTAACGCTTATGGTTGGCCAGCAAGTCAGCAAACATCAGCCACGGTGCCTTCAGTTGTGAGAAGCAGATCATAGACTGGTTGAAAATAGTTTACTGTCAAATAATGCAAAGAGTACGCGACACGTGTTTCGCCCTAATTCTTGGCTCATCAGGCGTACACACTCACCTGCACTCATGAATATGTCTGTATGCGTCAGTCGCTCAAATCCCCGCGCTTCGCACCGGCGAAGTACTGCTTTTAAATTTTTATTAAGAAGAAAAGAAAACCTTTTTAAATTGAGGGAAAATATACCAATAATAATTTGTTAAGGATCTGTTTTTTTGTGAAGCTGCCTTCACACACCCTCTCCGCTGTTTTATAAACGAATGCCATATAAGGTCTTCCTTTTTCCTTGCTTCGCCAACGGAAGCAGCCTTTTTATTTAATCCACGGGTTGTCCGCTGTTTTTTTGTTCGTTTATTACGATTGTTATAGTTCTGTTTGTATACCACGCTGTCAGTTCAGCACTCCGGTTGTAATATAACCAAGCCATGCAAGCACACTCTTGAGAATGCAACGTATAATTGTACAGGAGAGAAGCAATCTTGCCTTAAATCAATGGCAACCTTTTGTAGGTCTTAATTTAAACTTTAGGTTTACACGGTGCTTTGTTTCCGACGTGCTGCGTTCTACGTGCTGTTAGCTAAGACCCGGCACTTAAAAGTTTCTCGCTACAGCAATTTTTAATCCGTTACAAAGTCATAGAAAGTCTCGTTTATACCTCGTGTCTTCTCATTAAACTTGTATCTCGCGAATATGGTATTGCAAACGGCAGCAGTAGCGTTTCTATATACTTAATTTAAACTTACGTTTTACACCGTGCTTTGTTTCCGCAGTATCGAAGTGATCACTCGTGCTGCATTCAGTCAGTTCACGTAAGCCGCTCTCTTTTGCCTTCTCAATGAATGTTTTCTTCATCACTCTTTGGGGCTCTTCCTTGTTTTCAGTTCACGTGATTACGTAGGAGGCGTGATGACGCGATACGCGACTCCGCCTCCTCCATTACAGTATATGGACAAAAAAGAGGTTCCAGTTATGACCATTATGTGTACAATTTCGAAATGAAACCTGCCTAACTTTTGTAAGTAAGCTGTAAGGAATGAGCCTGCCAAATTTCAGCCTTCCACCTACACGGGAAGTTGGAGAATTAGTGATGAGTGGATGAGTGAGTGAGTGAGTGAGTGAGTGAGTGAGTGAGTGAGTGAGTGAGTGAGTGAGTGAGTGAGTGAGTGAGTGAGTGAGTGAGTGAGTGAGTGAGTGAGTGAGTGAGTGAGTGAGTGAGTGAGTGAGTGAGGGCTTTGCCTTTTATTAGTATAGATAATAGTGCAAATGTACATAAAAATGAATAATTATACCTAAATTGTGAAACTACTTTTTCTCTGTAAAACTAAAAAGAATGTTTCAGATGATTAAACAAATGCAAGAAATCAGTTGTAAGCAGAAATTACCGCGTTTCTCCTGTAACAACGGCCTCATAACAGTCAAGTGTCACAGCCACCACTCCCAACATCCCAAAGAAGTTGCTTAGAGAGGCTAATTATACTAGTATAATATATTTATATCTGTTGTTTATTAATGTTGATCCTTCCCAGATTCATTCTTGGCTCACTTAATTACTAGCTAGGTCAGTGTATAGGTAAAAATGAATGTGTGCTATTGCAAAATATGACTACACAACATTAGCAGACTCTTCTGAAATTGATGAGCAACAAGGCAATCATCATTAAATGAAATCAAAATAGAAAATCTACCTTTAACTTTTAAAATATAATGTTTATAACACATATTATGCATTTCTTGTAGTACTTATCCTTGCGTGAATTTTGCATGAATGTATGAACATTTTGGCCGTGAAACAAAATGACAAGCACAGATCAAGACTATGTAGTGCTTGTCTGATAAAAATGAATAAGTTAATGCAATACTCAAATGGTCATTAGAAAGATTCATAGTAAAACTTGGATTTTAGTGCACTCGGTAAGAACTGTAACATGAGTATATTTTTCACAGTGAGAATACTGCAGACATTAGCTAAATAGTATAGAGAATCACCATCCATTTTCAACCAGGATATGGTTCCCACTGTACCCTCTGTGGGTCAAGATAGGCACCTGTCCTCTACAACCTGAAATGGATAACTGTATTAGGAAGTAGATAGGTGTATGGTAAAATAATCTGGTATATGGCATTGTTTTTACTCTTCACAATAATATTTCATATCATACCCAAGTGCTAAAACAAAATATAGAGTGAAAGACATGTGCAACACCACCAAAGAATTAATCAAGAAGCGAGCAGAGGTACACAGCTACACAGATGTCTGGTCAACCGAGATAATTTTTCAAGTTGTCTGTGACTTCATAGACTCACAGCTTTACTTAGTATAATAGTAGACAGAATTTCTCTATATGCTATGCTCCCTTCTTACCCCAACTAGCTATTCTTTGAATAAAGGTTAAACTGATCACAAAATCGCATATACATACAAGAACTGCAACACATGGGATATGACAGAGCTAGTGTAAATGAATTGTACTTGTGCAGTGACATTACCCTGCTATTCATAAAGTGTACCTTTAGGGAATACTCTCTTTTTTTAATCTTCTGGTATTGGTTCATATGTTGCAATTTGCTCTGTCACATCACAGAAGTCAATAACCACAGATAATTCTGTAGACTTAAAAACCACATCTAAACTTTCACTTTGAATAATTTAAGTTTAATTAAAAGCAAACATTTCAGTTCTACCACCACAATATATAGTCAATTATCATATGCTGAAGTTGGAACAACAAACCTTTAGACTAGAAATAAGTGCATGTAGGGCTGCAATGATTAATCAACATAATCGATGATGTCGACTACAATAAATCGTTGACATGGATTTTTTTTATTGTCAACACGTCATAAACAGAACGTTCAATAGAGGCTCCAGTCATAAAGAACCACATTGGTTTTTGTAACTGCAATGCACTACATGAACATCTGGGGGCAGTATCGTTTGTTATCGTTTGTCAAGACTGCACGCAGTATACCAAAGCAAGCATCCTGGAGCTGTGATGCCGCCGCCGTCTCTCGAGAGGCAAGTTTTAGCGAGTAAAGTTAGTGTCATGTGTTAACGTTGATGTTTGTACTATAATGTGTATATCAAGGTTTCGACAATGATAGTTAACCCTTAAACCGACACATATTTGGGGTTTAATGCACCCCTGGACGCCAAATACTTTTTAGCTGCACTTTTTAAGTAAACGTCACAATTCACAAAGAAAATGTGAAATTTTAATGGAACACGTATTTTTTTTTCATGCAAAGAGCACCACAATTACTGCAACATTGATCATTTTACACACTGCAAATGAACTGTAAAAACTATTAAAAAAAAAAACAAACTACTGCAACAATCTATTATTATATGTTCAAGGTGCAACTGACGGCATTGAAAATTCAATAAATCACAGAGCTAACTGCGCTTGAACTGTCTGCATGCAAACACACAGAGGTAAATGCTGATGATTGCAGACTCATCTAGTGCAGCAGCTGAATCCCAGAGACAGTGGTGCTGCAGTTCTGCCGGGGATGGCAGTGGTCATGAGCTGGCTGCTCAACAAATATGCGGCACTGACTGATCAGCTCCGGCGTGCTGGCAAATTGCTCTGTGAAGCAAATATAGCCGGTTGCGGGGTTCAATGAATGTACGTCGCCGAATATACTTGGCTCCGGCATGCTGGCAAATTGCACTGAGAAACAACTTTAGCCGGTTGCGGAGTTCAATTAATGTACGTCGCTGAATATATGTCGCCGCATATACTCAGCTTCGGCGTGCTTCCAAATTGCATTGAAAACAGACTCTAGTTGGTTGCTGCGTTCAACAAATGTCCTTTTCCGAATATACTTGGCTCTGGCATGCGGGCAGTAATTAGCTTGCTACATATTTTAGTCCGTTATTTTTTTATTTTGGCATAATATAGTACATGATGTGATAAAGTACAACACATTTCCTTCAGAGTGTGATGATTAAAACATCTTTCTCTGTCTGAAAAATGATTCTTGTGTATTCCTGCTACCTCTACTCCCTCTGAGCGTGTCTTCTCAGCAGCTGGGAACATTGTCTCAAAGAAGAGAGCCAGCCTCACACCAGAGCATGACGAAATACTCACGTTCCTGCACTGCAATCAGGAATATATGAACTGAATCTTTTATAAACTGTACATTATTATTTTATTTCATTTGAATTGAAGCTTTATTTAAACTTTTGGACTTTAAGACACACCAGTGGCCATTTTTGGTTAATTTAAATGCACTTTTTTTGTTTAAAGACTATGTGCACTTTAGTTTGTATTGTTTAAAGTATTTCTTTTTTATTGTGATGGTCACACTAATATAAAACATGAATTTGAAAATAATCAGATATGTTTCACTGGTTGTTATTTTAATTTGATTATTATTAATTTTAATCGTGTTAATGCAGAGACATCAGGGTGACTTTCACAGGTGGACAGACGTGAGCAGATGAGGTAAGACATGCACTGGAGCCCAGAACAGGATGTGCAACCACCGGTCGCAGGCATCAAAATAGTCAGGCATGAAATAATCATGACTAATCGAAAAAAAATTGAACGATTAGTCGACTATCAAAATAATCATTAGTTGCAGCCCAAAGTGCATCTACTATAACCAGTGTTTTTACTAGAATGTATCTCTTGAAACTCACTTCAAACTATATTTCCACTTGGTTTTAATTTACTATTATGATCAAACAGGTACATTAGCTTATGTCAAGTGCACATAGCACAATATTCATTCAAAACAACCAAAAATAATTCAGTTACAAATTGTAGCAGTTCCTTAGCTAAGTACTATATTTTTAACCTTAGTCATGTAAAGCAAATGTCAAATAGTATTTCGCTTAAAGGCTACACCTTGATTTGAAATCAGTGCTTAACAAGACTGCCGACTCTCTTAAGTAAGAAGAATTGGTTAAGAGCACTTGCAGTGAAAAACCAAAAGAAGCGCCAAATTTAAGCAGGGCTTGATGAAACTATTTAATTAAATTAAGTAAACCATTACTTCTTCCACAATAATTGTGTCATATAAGGACGTCACTTTATTAATATCAATTAACAAACTGTAATATGTTTAGCCTAGGCATGGGAAGGAATCACTCACTTGATGACCATTATATTCATTTCTCAAAGTACCAGAATCATCACCACCGCAAGAATGCTTAAGCAGAAGTTCGATTAGCTGAATTATTGCTTCTTCATACTTCCAGGCAGGATGTTATGTCAATTTCACAGTACAGTGTTTTGGCACTCTCTTTCTCGGTCTAAATCTATGACTTATACAGACACACATGTATAAAATATACTTTGCAGAACGCAGTTAATATAAGACAACACATAACTGGTGTTTTATCATGTAGCTGCATAAACAGTAGTCTTGCAAGCTTACCATGTGATGACAGTTAATATTTTGAGAAAGAATTGAGCACAGAGCAAGTGGGCTGTGCACATCTGGTTAACATTCATAAAAGCAAACGTACTGGGACAATTTTTTAAGAAATACAAAATGATGGTTATGTATGTAAATATAGGAAAAGTTATTTTTTTTTAAATGTTCAGTAAAAAGCTAAAAATATAGTTTAAACAAAATAAACTGCACATTCTAATAAAATAATACAAGGGTTAGTCAATAAAAATTGAAAACAAATCATAAAGCTACAAATATAAATGTGGAAAAAAGTAACACAATATAATGGTGGGGCAAACTAATTCCTTTGACAGACACTTGAACAAACATACAGTATTTTTAATCTGGTGTTGATACTGACAGTGTTTTACCAGGGGTAGTGGGGATAATAAATCTGTTGCCTCATATATATTGATTATTGGTTTTATGAAGCTTGAAAAAAAAAAAAAAAAAAACAACACTAAAGACTCTCCGAACAGGAAATTAAAAGTATGATAGCTCAAAATTTGCTTCCAGAACTGACCAAAATTTAAAGGCTCTCATGTCAGTTTAAAAGAACAAGTTTTATCCTACTTTTTATCATGCCTTATTAGAAACAGTACATACAAATTTCAAAATTCCAACATACAGTCTTTTAATATACGCACTGAAGATGTTATGTGATTATTCAAACATTGAAATCATGTGATTTAATGGATCACTGAATTAGCCAAGTGAACTACATAACGTAATGGAAAACTATTTAAATAGGTTAAAACTACAGACTCTACTTCTTAACACAGGTTTTTCCAAGATAAGAAGATTACTTTGAAATTTTTTAATTTTGGGAAATCTACTCCTTTAAATCTTTTAGCTTGTCCTCTAGTTAACCAAATCCTTCTGTTATGAAAATTTCATATTCTTTAGTCTTTTTACTACTGGTTTTGTCCTCTCAAGAATTCTGAAAATAAGTCATTTTGCAAAATAACTTCTATGTTTAAAAAATATAAGTAAGATGAATTATTAAAGTAGATTTATTGGCAAATGATGTTTATTTAAAATATTTTCAGATTTATAGTATTAGATTAAAAACAGGTTAAATAAACGGTCTTTAAGTGCAGAAAAGCAAGTAAGTATGGGACACTTACAGGTGAACAGACAGGATAGCACCATAAGCCAGTGGTAGGGATTTAATCACTATCTGTTAGCTCATAGTTCAACACCTCAACTCCTAGTCCACTCTGCCATCTCAAGGGACACTAAACTAAAAACAGTCCTTTACTACTTAAAAATTGGCCCCTGGTGCAAATTGTTGCTCCAAGTTTGCCATATTGATAGCAAGTCAATAATAAAGGGAAAGAGCATGGAGAGATAAACTCTGCTGTGTTAATGTTTATTAAAGTGATAAGTGTGATGGGTATTGCATTGAGTACCTGGTAAGAGGTCAGTGTGCCAGTCCCTGGGGTGTGCAGGCATCGCAGCGAAGGCATGCTGTCCGCCAGGCTGGAGCAACCCAACCACAGAGACCTGGGCACAGAGCACTGCAGAGAGAGGACAAGTATGAGATGGAATTGAATGAAAAGGGGTGGCAAAGAGCACAACTAATAACCAAAAAAAAAAAATTACACACTCTAACTTTTCTCTTAATAGACTTAATCGAAGAGTAAACAAGCTAAATAATTGAAAATATGTTGAACAAATTTTCTGAATTTGAAACTTAATGGATGTAAAAAATATATTTCCACTAACCTACCAGTAAAGGAGCTGAATTATTAAAGATACACAGACAGAATAATACATTTGATTTTCATCACTGGCTATTGAGAACTGTTTAAGATGGTGATGATTAAGAAGAGTTTATTTCCCAACATATCAATAAAAATAGCAGATAAATTTCATCCTTTCCCTGTCTACAATATGTGATAATGTATGCAGTCATCTCAGTTTAGGACACCCCAACCTGTAAACAAATATTATAAAATTAATAAGGGAAGGAAGGATGCATGACTACCACAATACAAAAGTGTATAATAGTCAGGGTGCCTGCTCTGCTGACACTAATGAGTGATATCACAAAAGAAATCAAAGAAGGTAAATCATTTATTTTGAACTTATTTTGTATTAATGTTCACTATCAACTACAAAAAGTCTTAAATTGAAAGAAAAAGAAGCTGATGTTTAAATTTCCACCACGGATTGACTGCATCAAGAAAAATAACTTAATGGCCAACTGAATATATACTTTGACAAAACATCTAAATACAAGCTTCTCATCTCCTTGACAGATTACTCTACTCATTCACAACCGAATGCTTAAAAGAGTGTATTCTGAGCGGAGCTTTATGCAATCTTTCTAAATTCAGCAGTGTCTGACCATACTGAGAGTCATTCCTGAAATGTTGTTTACTTTTACATCTCACAGACCTCTGATCATTTTTATTCAAATAGACAAACAAAAACATCATTTTTTGTTATGGATAACAACAATGCAGAACAATTCGTAAGAAAACGGTTTACTTGGGCAAAATTTTGCCTAAAACCAAACACAATCAGTGCAAATTAGGAAATAAAAAAGTTCTTTACTATGCAAAATTTAAATCTTTTAAGAACAAGTTTTTCAACCTCTGAATAAGTATTTAAGGCACCACAGTGAAATGAACAGCGTGAAAGTGACTTAAATTAAGTATTAGTTCAGAAACAACTCACAGAACAAGGACAGACTATTAACCCTTCACAAGGTGCTAGAAGCTAATAAAACAAATCTCACAATACAACAAACACATACATTGTTTTTTCAGTTCACAATACAATATACGTTTGATACACCTAAGTTGTGAATTAACAAAGAAACCCACAGTGTTCACTATAAGGAGGGATGTGCAATGATTTGGTTTAGCTTAGACTTGATTTCACCACTATCAGTTCCACTATTTTTTCTACCCAATGCTGCCTGACCTAAATTTAAAAAAAAACAACAACATTATGTAATAAATGTAAATTAGAACAAAAAAGTATGGTTTCTTGGAATGAGAAGCAACCTCATCTTCGGTGCATTATGTTGTATCTAAAATGCAACCAGAACAAACACTGACAGGAAAATCAGCATGTGGAGTGCACAAAACACATGGAGAAGCAGGATACCATTGTGTACAGGAAAGGGAGGTGCAAATGGAAAATGAAAGAACAAAGTTAATGACGTTCTATTTTTATTTTAATTGTGCAAAAGTGAACATACTATTAATAGTTCTGTTATAATACAGTCATTAAGTCCTAAAACCAGCTATCATACGATACTGATGTAGCTGCAAGCCATCTGTGCCTACATGTTGCATGTAACTTTGTATCAAGTCTAACTATACTGCCAAGTGTTCAAACGTTGTTTAGCAAGGCTGAGAGAATTATGTGCATAGTACATCAGTGAAGCGACAACATGTCAACTTTTAAACAACAAGGGCAACATCAAATTTAGCAAACAAATCAATTAACAACTTATATTGCAGAAGGCGCATGGTGACTAAGCACTTTGCTGCCCTTATGTGTTCACCTGGCACTACCAGCTCATTGAAGGAGAACATCTCATGAAGATATTTACAAGAGCCAAAGCCCTTAAATGAAACTTAAAACTAAACCCACGCCAAATAACATTTTTCTTAGCAAACAAAAGGATGAGCTTCTCCCTGCTCTCTCTACCTCAGCTCAGCCTGAGCCCACTTCTGCTCTTCAAACAATTTAAAGCCAAGAATGTAACCTATAACAAACTAACCTCACCCAGTAGAGTGATTACTGAGTTCAAGTGTATGAAAGCACAGTGTGGTACACAAGCAGGGAAGACCATATGTAAAAGCAAAACATTCATCTCTTTAAAGAGAGTCAAGTAGTCATTAACTCACAACAGATGTTTCTCACACTAGCAAAGCAAGGATCACCATGTGAAATTTCAAAGAAAAACATTTGATCAAAGTAATGTGTGAAGAATTCTCTATAGGCCATTAATACTTCAGGACAAACTAGGGGTGGGCGGTATGACCAAAATTCTATATCACGGTATTTTTCTAAATTATCCCGGTTTCACTGTATTTGACGGTATTTTTTTCCCATGCATGAGTGGATGTTAAACACATTTTCCACTGCAATTACTGGCTAAGAATAACCTATTCCACTGTCAAGAGCATTGTACATTGTACAAAAAAAACATTTTAATGTGCACACAAGTATTATTACAGGTTTGCATTGCCCCATAAAGTGATACTTTTCAAGGGGGTGGCACTAATGAAGAGAAGGAAATCACATTGCACGACAAATGCAGTCAAATTATAGAACCTTTTTATTTAACAAATTTTGCAAAAACTTAAATTATAATTTTGACAACATATTTTCAACCATCCAAAGAGGCATTTAGACTTAGGAAAATATCCAGAAGTGCTTGTCAAAAGTTGTATTGCACTGAACATGTCTTAGAAAAGGAATAAATAAATATTTTTTGTAAAACAACTACACTTTCTGTGATACATAGAGATAGATAGAGATAGATAGAGATAGATAGATACTTTATTAATCCCAATGGGAAATTCACATTCTCCAGCAGCAGCATACTGATACAATAAATAATATTAAATTAAAGAATGATAATAACGCAGGTGAAAAACAGACAATAACTTTGTATAATTTTAAATGTTAACGTTTACCCCCCCGGGTGGAATTGAAGAGTCGCATAGTTTGGGGGAGGAACGATCTCCTCAGTCTGTCAGTGGAGCAGGACAGTGACAGCAGTCTGTCACTGAAGCTGCTCCTCTGTCTGGAGATGATACTATTTAGTGGATGCAGTGGATTCTCCATAATTGATAGGAGCCTGTTGAGTGCCCTTCGCTCTGCCACAGATGTTAAACTGTCTAGCTCCATGCCAACAATACAGCCTGCCTTCCTCACCAGTTTGTCCAGGCGTGAGGCATCTTTCCTCTTAATGCTGCCTCCCCAGCACACCACCGCGTAGAAGAGGGCGCTCGCCACAACCGTCTGATAGAACATCTGCAGCATCTTATTGCAGATGTTGAAGGACGCCAGCCTTCTAAGGAAGTATAGACGGCTCTGTCCTTTCTTACACAGCGCATCAGTATTGGCAGTCCTGTCTAATTTATCATCCAGCTGCACTCCCAGATATTTATAGGTCTGCACCATCTGCACACAGTCACCTCTGATGATCACGGGGTCCATGAGGGGTCTGGGCCTCCTAAAATCCACCACCAGCTCCTTGGTTTTGCTGGTGTTCAGTTGTAGGTGGTTTGAGTCGCACCATTTAACAAAGTCATTGATTAGGTCCCTATACTCATCCTCCAGCCCATTCCTGATGCAGCCCACGATAGCAGTGTCATCAGCGAACTTTTGCATATGGCAGGACTCCGAGTTGTATTGGAAGTCCGATGTATATAGGCTGAACAGGACCGGAGAAAGTACAGTCCCTTGTGGCACTCCTGTGTTGCTGACCACAATGTCAGACGTGCAGTTCCCAAGACGCACATACTGAGGTCTGTCTTTAAGATAGTCCACGATCCATGCCACTAGGTATGAATCTAATCCCATCTCTGTCAGCTTGTCCCTAAGGAGCAGAGGTTGGATTGTGTTGAAGGCGCTAGAGAAGTCTAGAAACATAATTCTTACAGCACCGCTGCCTCTGTCCAAGTTATGTTAATGTTAACAATCTCTGTCCACTGACACGTTAAAGTGACTTTTTAAACAACTTTACCATCATTAAACTGCATAATATTTAAACTAATAAATAGTAACAATAAAATAAATAATTGTATTATTACTGATAGTTGCACTATTACTTCAAGGCTTCAAAAGCCCAGGTGCATTACACAGTATTCACCAAATTAAAATAAAATAAAACAAGTGCAATCCTGGTGATGACATCTTTACCAACTGAACTATCATTTAGGCAAACTGCATTAATATGGACCTTGCTTCAAGCTAAGCTATATACATAAATAATACAACTGCAACTTGCATTTATAATTGTATTTGTGGTATAGCCCTACGGAATCGTATTAGGGCCACAGTGAAGAAAAAAAAAATACGGACAGGGAAGAAAAAAAAAAAACTATACGTCGAGAATAAAGTCGACATTTCCACTCTATTCTCATAGTTTACTTTATAATTAAAGTAGAATGTCGTAAACTAAACTTCATCCTAAAATCATTGTTTAATTTACTAGATTTTCTCAAACCCCGTCATAAGTTAATGTAGCACATTAAATGCTTTGTGTTGTGTTCCCCGACCCAGTTGTTAATCACTACGCTTCTTAAACTGACTTCCTCTGCACTAAAAGGAGACAGCGATCACCATACAGAATCCATTCACTGTATGATATTCCTGCTCTCTGAAAATGCAGAATTTATATCAAGTATTTATCTTGGCATTCTAAATGTTAAGAGAGCATGTATATCATGTGAATGGATTCTGTGCGGTGATCGCTGCCGGTGCCTCCTCTTAGTGCAGAGAAAGTCAGTTTAAGAAGCTCGGGGAACACAACACAAAGCATTTAATGTGCTATATAACTTATGACGGGGTTTGAGAAAATCTAGTAAATTAAATATTCATTTTACGATGAAGTTTAGTTTACGATGTTCTACTTTAATGACAAAGTACGAGAAAAAAGTCAACATGTCGTCACAATATTACACAGTACCCAGGTACATTACACTGTATTGAAAACAAATAAAAAAAGTACAACTTGGCTTGCAGTATTATCCAGTAGTATAGAAACAGTGTTTACACATCTGACCTTTTAAAACTAAAGCATCTCCAGGCGACAGACGTGACTCATTTTTTTCGTCTCTCTGTCCATTTTCACCGCGCGGCATACCTATGCTACCGCCCACTATTTGGTGGTGTAGCAGTGGAAAAAGGTCCCCACTTGAACAGTTTCCCGCTGCGCCACATTCCGAATGTCGTTTAGGCAATTTAAACCGGTGTTGCGGTATAAGAAAAATCCATATCATAAAAAAAAATAAAAAATGGTTTTCATTATGAACCGGTATACCGGCCAGCACTAGGACAAACCACTTAAGACAAAGTAACCAGACAAAAGCTCAATTACCATTGTTTATACCTATATTGCTAATAGCCTCATAGCTATGGTGAAGAAAGTAAATATATTCTTCTTTTTCGTTCATCTGTTCCTGTTAGGGATTGCCACAGCAGATCATATTTTTCCATATCGTCCTGTCCTCTGCATCTTGCTTCATTACACCCTTCACCTGCATGTCCTCTTTCACCACATCCATAAACCTTTTCTTAGGCCTTCCTCTTTTCCTCTAACTTGGCAGCTCCACCCTTAACATCCTTCTCCCAATACACCCAGCATCTCTCCTCTGCACATGTCCAAACCAACACAATCTCACCTCTCTGACTATGTCTCCTAACCATCCAACCTGAGCTGACCCTCTAATGTACTCATTTCTAATCCTGACCATCCTCGTCACACCCAATGCAAATCTTAACTCTGCCACCTCCACCTCTGTCTCCTGTTTTTTGGTCAGTGCCACCATCTCCAACCCATATAACAAAGCTGGTCTCACTACTACCTTGTAGACCTTCCCTTTCACTCTTGCCGATACCAGTCTGTCACAAATCACTCCTGATATTCTCCACACCACTCTGCCTGCACTTCACCTTTCTTCTACACTCCCCGTTACTCTGTACTGTTGATCCCAGGTATTTAAACTCAATGAACTTTGCCAACTCTACTCCCTGCATCCCCACCATTCCTCTGATCTCCCTCTCATTCACACACATGTATTCTGTCTTGTTCCAACTGACCTTCATTCCTCTCCAGAGTATACCTCCACCTCTCCAGGGTCTCCTCGAACTGCTCCCTACTCTCGCTACAGATCACAATGTCATCAGCAAACATCATAGTCCATGGGGACTCCTATCAACTCTCGTCTGTCAACCCGTCCATCACCATTGCAAATAAGAAAGGGCTCAGAGCTGATCCCTGATGTAACCCAACTCTACCTTGAATGCATCAGTCACTCCTACAGAAGACCTCACCACTGTCAATAAATATATTAATATATGTATTTCTGCCTATTCGTATTATTGAAGCTGAATGTCAGGTAACTTTTTTTTTTTTTATAAATTTCTCTTTCTAAATTTAATAGAAAAGCTAAACTTGTGAGAGTAAGCACCATCCTATAATAAACTAACAGCTGCAAGCACCCAGCTTCAAACTGTGCGACATGCACATGCACACACTCGCACAGACATACACCAGTGAAAATAGGAGAGTTAAGAGTCAGTTGGCAAAGTATGCAGGCAGTGAAAAACTAGTTAATGAGACAAACATTTACTTATCTAAAAGGCTAACTGATCACAAATCTTACAAAAGCATTTTAATGTCAAGTCTATGATGAAAAATGTTTCCTTGGGCACTTTTGGTACAAGAAGTTGAATCCTTCTTCATAAGAAAAAGAAAAATACACTATTTTATTTATTACAGTAAAGATGTTCAGGTTATTTGCAGAGGTATAAAGTAAACTACTTTGTTTCTTAAGAACATTTTTCAGGAATGTGTACTTTACTTCAGTAAATTTCATTCATGGCTACTTTTACTTTTAACCTGTAACATTTTTGGGCCAAAAATATACTTTTTACTTCTTTACATTTTTCATCAAGTCATCAGTTACACAGATCAAGCTATTATAAATTTATAAAAGATATGCAATTAATTTTATTGTATTTGATAAAGCCAGTGTCATGGATTTGAATCTAAAAAAGAAAGGGAAACCATACATAAACTGTAGCAATGCTGTGATGATGGGTGCAACCTGTTTATAAAACAAAGCAGAAACGTAAATATGCATAGTCTGAGATTGCCATGAAAATGTGTGCAGCGTTACGCCAAGTTTAGTTTTCACACACCTCGACAAGAGCGTAGAAACAGGCATACGTCAACCTTTTTCTGCATACGCACCATTTTTACATGAGGCCCCAGATATTTACAGTATGTCAGGGTCATCAACTTCTGACTCTGTCATTTTGTGGACTTGAAGGAAAAGTACATACCAGTAGTGTGTTGAAATTCAGCAGAAATAAAATCCTAAATGAACAGATGGCAAGTTTATAAAGTTATCTTTGGTATTTCCTACAGTGATTAAGTTGTAAATAAGTCACATTCAATAAACAATCAGGTTGATGTGGGAGGATCCATTTTTAAATCATGTTCAATTGTTGCAGTTACTGCAAACTGGAAGAAAGTTTGCAGCACAGCAAAACACAGATCTAAGGCAGCAGGCAAGCCGTCATTGAAAAGCTGGCTTTGTAGAAAAGAAACACACTTTTGACTACAATTCAGACTGTATCAACTGCACAGACCATTTGGAAATGGACATTAATTAAGTCTACAAAATCATCACTTCTGAAGGAATATGGTTTTGGATCTTTCAGCCCTTTCTATAAAGTTGCCGCAGACAAAGCTGAAAACCGTCCTGCCACTCTTGTCCTGTCAAAAAGAAGAGCCTTAAGAAGAGCAACATGTAAGGTTATAGCAAATGCCACCTATCAAGTGTTGCGCAGTATAAGTTTTATCCCACTTGATCCTCTACTCTCTTTATTTCACAGAAATCATGTGTGCGTGATACAAACCTCTAATCAGATTTTTGATGCCTTAATAATGTACACGTTACGCTTAGCTTATATGGTGACTTGCTTATTACGACAGCTACAGTTGAAGTCATTAGTTTACATACACTTGGGCCGAATTCTTTAAAATTCACTTAATAATCCCTCCACAGATTTTATACTAACAAACTATAAATTTGGCATATCACTTAAGCCATCTACTTTGTGAAGAGTAAAAACATTTTTTTCCAACAATGTTCACAGACAGATTATTTCACATTTTATTTATTATACCACAATTCCAGTGGGTCAGAAGTTTACATACACTTTGTTAATAGTGCCTTTAAAGAGCTTGGAAAATTACAGAAAATGATGTCAAGCCTTTAGACAATTAGCTTCTTATAGCCAATTAGCCTAACTGGAGTCAACATGTAGATGTATGTTAAGGTATACCATCAAACTCACTTCCTCTTTCCTTGACATAATGGGAAAATCAAAAGAAGTTAGTCAAGACCTCAGGAAAAAAATTGTGGACCTCCACAAATCTGGTTCATCCTAGAGAACACAACTGAGCACACCAAGAATAGGTGTGTAACTGTTACAATGAACAGTTTCGGCCATATTAACACTGAGCGTTCAGCTAGTTGTCATACCAACAAGCCAGCCATTATGCACATCACCATCAGCAAGTCCTCTGCCAAAGGTTATTAGCTTCAAAATAAAATGAATCATAGGATGACCAAGGCCAACAAGCCATCACATTTGTCATTCTCATCTTGGTGTCACAGATGACTTGTGTGTTAATGGAATGTCACTGCTTATAGTTAACCAAAGCAGCTTTATTCTTCTTAGGTGCCCTTATTGAAATATGTGGGAAGGTTGGAGAATATGCAGCAGGGACTCCAAGACCATTCCTCTTTACAGAATCTCTCCAAATTATCCAGGGTCCTTGGTCCTCTTATGCACATTCCTTTTCAGCTCACTCCACAGGTTTTCAATGGGGTTTTATTTCTTGAGACTCAGATGGCCATGGGAAAAGCTTGCCTTTCAAATTAATCTGTTGGCAAAAAGATGGTGTCGAATGGTAGTTTGAGAATTGATGACTCAAAGATGCTACTTTATTCTGTATTTTTCTAACACGTAATACCTCTCTTACCAACCTTCCCACTTCATGGGGGAAAAGTATTGGTAGCAGTTCCAGATGATCTGGATTTTTAAAAATTATTTCCCTAACTCTAGATATGGGTATTTTCAGGAAAGTAGAAGTTTTAATTATAGCCATTCCCTGATTGGCGAAGGTCAACACACTTTTTTCTCATTTGAATTGTGGTTCTATTATCTTTCCCATGTTGATGAATGAATACGGGAATTTGGCCTCAGTGCCTACTTATATTTATACCTCAGTGAAACAGGAAGTAATGGGATTACTGCATGAAACTTCCTATACACTCTGACAAACCTAAAAAAGTCAAAATATAAATGGAAAAAAATACTTCAGTTATACTTTGTTCATAAGAATTTCTAGAGGTGTCAATTAATTATGGCATATGTGATTTTGTTAAAAATTATTTCTCGATGAGGGATAATTTTAGTCAGAATAAATGTACTTTAATTATAGGTTGGATTAATCTTTTTTTTCACTTTTTTTCAGTGCATCATAAATTGTCTTGGTTATGTACTGTAAACTCCTTTTTTGGAGAGAATACTTATTTACTTGGTATTGGTGTGAAACAAAGGTTTTCATTCTTATAAAGAGTAACTTTTAAAAATATGAAGTGTTATACTCACTACCCTTCAGCCATTTCCAACTCCTTTATTACATAAGGAAAATAGCCATTTATTTTTGGGTAAGTAAGTTAGGTACAATAATGACAAAAACCCTTCGGGCATAAGGGGTTAATTATTATAGTGATTAAGAACTTTTGGGATTAACTTCACTCTGTTAACTTGTAGTAACAGGTTTGCATCAGATGTTTCAGCAAATAACTCGTAGTTTGCATCCACTGAATTAAAAATTAAAACTAAATTAAAAAAATCATTCAAATTCAGTGTTTTTCAAGAATCCAAGAATAAAACTGAATACAAAAAAATCATTCAAATGACTTGTTGATATGAACGTCGGTGTACAAGGAAAAGTAACATCTTTTACAAGTATCACAAATTTACACAGGATGTTACAGACTTTGCATCAAATGTATGTTTTTATTATGTGATAATAATAATAATAATAATAATAATAATAGCAGCTTACTACTCAAAGCGCTAAATGCGGAGATGATGTGGTACTCAAACCTATTACCTTGCCATTGCTAAACTGTAGCTTATCCACTGTGCCATCTGTGCAGATCTCTACAGAGCAGCCTTACTGCTGTGACAACTACAGTGATCCCTCACTATATCGCGCTTCGCCTTTCGCGGCTTCACTCCATCGCGGATTTTATATGTAAGCATATTTAAATATATATCGCGGATTTTTCGCTGCTTCGCGGGTTTCTGCGGACAATGGGTCTTTTAATTTCTGGTACATGCTTCCTCAGTTGGTTTGCCCAGTTGATTTCATACAAGGGACGCTATTGGCAGATGGCTGAGAAGCTACCCAGCTTACTTTTCTCTTTCTCTCTCTTGCGCTTTCTCTGATACTGACGTAGGGGGTGTGAGCAGGGGGGCTGTTCGCACACCTAGACTATACAGACGCTCGTCTAAAAATGCTGAAAGATTATCTTCATGTTACTATCTTTTGTGCAGCTGCTTAGTGAAGCGACATGCTGCACAGTGCTTCGCATACTTAAAAGCTCAAAGGGCACGTATTGATTTGTGCTTGAAAAACAAACTCTGTCTGTCTGTCTGTCTGTCTGTCTCTCTCTCTCTCTCTCTCTTTCTCTCTCTCTGCTCCTGACGGAGGGGGTGTAAGCTGCCGCCTTCAACAGCTTTGTGCCGCGGTGCTTCGCATACTTAAAATCCAAACAGCTCTATTGATTTGTTTGCTTTTTTTCTATCTCTGTGACATGATCTGCTCCTGACACACTCCTTTGAAGACGAAGATATGTTTGTATTCTTTTAATTGTGAGACGGAACTGTCATCTCTGTCTTGTCATGGAGCACAGTTTAAACTTTTGAAAAAGAGACAAATGTTTGTTTGCAGTGTTTGAATAACGTTCCTGTCTCTCTACAACCTCCTGTGTTTCTGCGCAAATCTGTGACCCAAGCATGACAATATAAAAATAACCATATAAACATATGGTTTCTACTTCGCGGATTTTCTTATTTCGCGGGTAGCTCTGGAACGCAACCCCCGCGATGGAGGAGGGATTACTGTAGTTGAAAATGAAACAGGAAAACACACGCATGTGAACGTCTTTTATTTTGTACCGACTGATAGTTGGGCTTCGGCTACATGTCAATTGAGCAATTACTTTTTCTTCGTTTTTATTCTTGAAAAAAAGCGTACTTATTTTGTTACATCTTTTGTGAAAGTATTTCTTGGATATTTGGGCTTCAGTCTTTACACATCCCATAGTTTACGTCAAAATTATGTCGTTATTACTATAACACATGAAAACATTTTCTGTTTTAGCCGTATGCCTCGCATTTCCTCTGTCATTCTATATTTACACAGATCGTTGCAGACACGCAACACACAAGAAATGTATGTATTTCAAATCACGGTATTTCATTACACATATAATTCCTCACAAACGCATTGCCAGATAAAAGCTTCAGCATAGACTTGAACGGTGAGGAATGCCGGAGGGCAATGTCTTAATCTGGCTGATTGGGGGGGGGGGTGGGGGGGTAAGGGGGTGTGCAGAGTGCGGCATGGCAGGCTGCATTCTGTTAAACCATACATTTGCAAAATAATTGAGGGCTATTAGCACAGTGACAAGGAGCTAAGAGTTTCTTAGCATATATCAGGAAAATTTAAGGAGGTAAGGGTCACCAAAAAAAATCATAAACTTCAGTGATTCTAGTGTTAATAGTTTATTCCTCATGATTGATATAATTAGGTGAATCATGCCATGGTCAAAGCTGATTTTTGAGGACTTAATAAAATCATTGCATGTACTCTTAAAGCTGGATTTTGAAAAAAATGTACAACACTCTAGAATGTTTTAAGGAACACCACAGTAAAACAAAGAATATGCAGATAACCTGATGCATCAATGTCCTTGTTTAAAAATTCACTCTGATGAAAATAATTCTGATGGTAAAATTACCACTATTTACCTTAATGATCCTAAAGGTTAGAGTAACACTCCTTGGTATAATAGGATGAAATTGCAACATTTTCACGTTAATAAAAAAAAAATTTTAAATCTTAATCTGACCATTATCCAAGAAAACAGTTTACGACTGGTTTGCACAAAATTTGTGTTTCATTAATTAAGGTCTTTAAAGAGGGACAGATTAATTTGTCAAGAGTGACCATAATAAGAGTATAAGTCTACTGCAAATTTAGTGTTATGCCTGCCTGGTATTCACACATTTAGCTGCCAATTTAAGAGCATAAGTCTCAGAGGAGTGGTCAAAACATCAGAAAAAAATGTTACATTTTGAAATCTTCTTTATTATTATGCTAAATATTTACTGACAATGTAAAAACACATTTTTTACACTGTTTGTGAGAAACTTTGTAAAGACCAAGAAACAATACTCTGAGTTTTGACCATGTTGGGTCACCAGTTGACAAAAATAGTTGGATTGGACACTAGGCCCTGTCATCTTTATTGGAGAAAATGTACAAAGGACAGAACTTACAATCACATTAACTAAAACTCCGAAAAGATGAGATTTAAAAAAGGCTTTAGTTTTAAAGACCTAAATATCCTTTAATATCTGCATTACAAGTTCAGTATTTTTAACTCTTAATGTTATTTTTTCACAGGCCGTATTTAAAAACTATTGGAAACCGTAGAGAATTGATCTATAGCATGAATGTTTCACTCATGGGTATATGAATGTAGCATATTCAAGCGTATGGAGCACCAGTTACCAAAAATTATTAGCCACTGGAAAAAAATAAATAATAAACAAATATTGCATACAGAAAACTACTCCGTTGCATTGCACATACACATACAACCAATTAACAGCACTACAACAGAGGCTTTTGAATTCAAAAATATCAATCTTGTCCTTTAAACTTAAATTACTTAATGTTAGATATCCAAAATGTACTACTGACGCATCATAATTGAATGACTCATCAAGAAAGGCATTTAAATTTTAAAATATTTTTCCAGGAGATCATCTTTTACGAAAAACAATAACACAAAAATACACAAGAGAAAACTGTTTAATTCCTGTTACTTAGGTACTTGATTTTACACAGCTGCAACATGTTTGATGTGGGATGAACACAGGCAGACACTGACCCACACATCTCCATGAATTTGTCAACACTAATTCTACAGTATCAAAGCTATACACAAACTTTTATAAGTAAAATGCAAGTCACCATAGAAGATGAACAGTTAAGAGCCTTAGAAAACCTGCAGGCAAGTTTATAAGCAGAGTGCTATAACCAGCTATCAAAGTAGCATATTTAGAACCAATATTAGATTATACTTACACATCACATAGCTCAGATCAACTGCACAAGCATACCTCAAGGCTCACTCTGCCCTGCAGGTTAATCATACAACTGACATGGTAACACTCCAATTGATCCAACTCCACAAAGGCTCTATATTAATAATTAGTGGAGATAACTGCTATGGAATCCACAAAATAAAACTATTCCAATACTTTATTAATAACAATTTATTCAATTATGAAATTCGAGAAATAAAAACAACACAATAAACAGTTTAAGACTGCAATGATGTGACTGATCAACTGACAGTTGCAATTGTTTTACCTTACAATGTTAGGCATTTGTGCGACTTGAAATGACAAGGTTACTAGATTCTTAATAAACCATCATTAATAACTCCAAAGAGTTTATATGTATCATCCAAATTTAATGAACATGGCTATGGATCTCCGTCCATCCCTCTATTCATTCTCTAACTGGTTAATCCAGGTCAGTGTCACTGAAAGTTAGTGGCTATTTCAGCTGCACCAGGCACGAGACAGGATCCAACTTAAGATCATACATCCTACACATGTCTACAATGGTAACAAAATGAGTTGGTCCACATGTTCATTCAAAATAAAATTTTAGTGTCTGGAAACTCACATTAGCCATTTGAGTGGCTTAGCTTGTAATGCTGTAAAGAATTCAGAAAATATCTCCTGTGATACAAAATGTAAAATGTTAAAGAAAGCGCATAATTACAGAGACAGACAGCTAGCAGGGCTACTAAAACAGCTCTCTCATTAATGAAAATGAACTAGTATATGAACCAGTAAATGTATGTATTTACACACTTTAAGGAGTTATAATGGTCTGTCAGTTTTCCTTTGTTAACTGCCTTTATCTCACAATTAAGAATATACAATTACATATTGTGCTTCAGAGGAAGCAGTAACAAAGTCTATTCTAAAACTGCTTTTACACAGAGAGAGGGTTTTGTAAATAACACAAGCTAGGACATTTGAAGGAACTGTTTGTATCAACTTTCAAGGCTTAGTTAACTTTCAAGAAAAGCTATAAGTTGCTAAACCATAACTTATGCAATTACTTTTATACAATTCAAGGCCTTTTACACAATTTTCAGTGTTTGGTAACTTTGTTTTTTTTTTTTTTTTTTAACCAACCCTGGCAGTTTACCGCTTACCTATGTTTTCACTAGATTTAAAATGCTTAAATTTCAATAAAAACTGAAAAGATGGGGATGTTGTAACTTAGGCTGCCAAAAGAGTACATTTTTTTAATTTGCTTAATTGCAAAATGTCAATTGGTTAATCTCTGTGAATCACATGTTTAACCAAAGTACATCAGCAATGTCCAGTGGTCTTGTTAAATGATGTGTCTTAGCCCTGAATTGTCAATTATTTTTAGAGATCTGCAGTCTGATGCAATCCACTTTTCCAATAAACAGCAGTAGTAAATCTTTTAGATTTTGTTTCATTCATGCATGCAAGTCAATTTATACATTTTAAAATTTGAAATCAAAAACAATCATCACAAATGTCATCTTTCTCAGCCACTGTTAATTGAATAGCTTAAATCAGACATTTCCAAACTTTAAGTCAAAGGACCCCAAAATGCTGTACTATCTGGTCAGGACCCACCCTAATATACTGTATACCTAAAGCAATGAAATGGAGCATGATCTTGGACCTTGCTAACTGATAACAGTAGACATACTGTACAATTCTGTATAATAGAAGTCCTATTAATCATAGCAAATTCTTAACTATGTCAGACTGTTGACACAAATGTAATTAAATATCTCATGGTACTTCTAAGCCTTCTTCTTTACTTTATATATTATTCTACCATAGTGTGCTAATTTCTAAAACTGCTCTAAAAATAATATTCCTATATTCCTTCACATGGCACCTTTTACAAAAGTTAAGTTTTGGGTGACAATCTATTTGCATTGTATTGTCAAGATTTAACTTGCTTACAGTAATGAAAACTTTAAAATCAGTTTCTTTACTAGAAACCCTTAAAAGCATTAACAATCTTGCTACAAAGTTTACAATGTAATTAACCACTCATGAAAGTAAGGAACACATTTTATTCTTTGATGGGCGACATTTAAGAGAGGCACTTTGTACATGATTAGCATTCGTTCATTAAAACTAGAGCTACTGATCCGAGGATCGTTTCCCTTATTTTATCCCAGAGATCAAGATATCTGATTTAATGGGAAAACAATTAAAACAGAAAACAAACTGCACTGAAGAAATGGAAAGAAGTCTAAGGATCACATAATGTGAGATGTAAATGGCCTTTCAAATACAGAACACCAAAAGGGTCTATGAGGACTTAATAGGACTTACTTCAACAGGTCACATACAAAATACTTAATGAATACAAGATTAACTGATACAAATTAGTTTTCATTTGCACTCATGATTCAGTATCACGTAATTCTTACAAAATACCAAATAAACAAAAAAATAAGAAAGGTTATTTTAGACAGGTGTATATAGAGGCGAGTAACTGGCAATCTAGCCAGGAAACTTTCGTTTCTCCCTTTGTATCCAATTATGGACATTTCTATGCTGGAGAAGTTACAATTTGTATTTTAAAACTATACTTAGAAAGTGAGAGCACAACAAACATGTTAAACCCCTCCAATTAATACACATTAAACTTTAGGAAAATATTAAAATGACAATTAAAAAAATATAACATTTATAAAATGTGTACAATCACATGCTTGATCTGCTGTCTATAAGGCCATACCATTATATCAAAAAGAGTTCCTTTTGGATACTGCTTACCTTCAGCTAACTAATTCAAGGATACGATTCTCATCGTACTAAAGTGTCCTAATTTGGTCTAAGGGTGAAGACAAATTCACCACAAAAGGCAATACATTTTTAGAGAAATGGCACATCACATAATTTCTCTCCAAAAAACAATTTTTTACTTTCACAGAGAAAAATAAATAAATAAATAATCAACCATGCATTGCAGAATTTTTTCATAGCTGGTACTACATGTGCACATATCTGTAGGGCCCTACAATTTCTGCAATTTAAAGATCACAGAACATATTTCAGATGTAAACAAATACATGGAATGTGATGATTTGGGGGAGATTACCACAAATTTTCTGAATATATTAATACAAGACCATATTACTCCAAATGTTTGCATAATATATCCATGTGTACTGTTCCTTCAGTGAAGGCTATTCTTCGCAAAAATCATGTTGTGCTTCTGTGTCTTTGTTTAAGGGTTTGTTTAAGGGTTAGCTGTACAGGACAAATGGGGCCAAATGTCAAAGCAACTAACATCAGGTAGCCCAATATCCAAAAACAAAAAACACAAAGAAACACAATCTTATCTGCAAAATTCAGACCATTGCAGTGTCTCAGTGATTTTTATAAACTGGGCAAAAGCTCTTCTGGTGTGCACTTACACTGTACCACACATCAAGGATCTATGCATTTCTTTTCCCCTGCTGTGGTACTTGGAGATTTTTACCCACGGGTGCAAAGATCACTTTGCCCTAAACATACTTCCCTGACTATGAAAACAGTTTTAACAAAGACACTTCACACAGACAATAGAGACACTCAATGGGCTTAACAAAAAGTACCTCAATCATGTATTTCAATGAGGATATGCAACAGATGTGAAAGAATATTTAGTAATATTTTAGTGTAAAAGGATAACCAGTATTTAAACCTTTTATGTTACTTTATAAAGTTATTTTACACAATGTTGAAAAATTAATAAGAAAGCTACATATTTTGGCAGCTGCTGCTTTAATTTTCAATGAAATGAAAAAAGCTCTCCAAGAGAAAACCTCAATGAAGAAGAAACAGTTTGCACTATCTAAAAAGGAGAAACCCTCATTTATAAAGGTTTGCTGCAGATGACTTAACTGAAAATAAATGAATAGTTCCTATGTGTATAATACATATTTATCTATTTGACTTATGCCTTTATTCCAGCAACTTGCAACATCTGAGGTACAATTTGTTACATTACTTTTGTTTTTTGCAGCACAGGCAGGTGAAGTGACTTCCTCAGGGTCACACAGTGGTGTCAGTACCAGGATTTGAACTGACAAGCTCTGGGTTTGCTGAAATATTACTGAAGAAAGAAAAAAAACGAAAACGGGCAAATGGGGCTATGCATACAAATGTCCATCCATCCATTATCCAACCCGCTATATCCTAAATACAGGAGCCAATCCCTGCCAACACAGGGCACAAGGCAGGAAACAAACCCCGGGCAAGGTGCCAGCCCACCGCAGGGCGCACACACCCACACACACCACGGACAATTTAGAATCGCAAATGCACCTAACCTGCATGTCTTTGGACTGTGGGAGGAAACCGGAAGTACCCGGAGGAAACCCAGACAGACATGGGGAGAACATTCAAACTCCATGCAGGGAAGCGAACCCGGGTCTCCTAACTGGCACCTTTCACTGCACCACCATACCGCCCGCATACAAACTTAAAAGGTTTAAATAAAACAGAAATATATATCTTTATTTTTACTTCCTTAACTTGTGGAGGGTGTATCCTGTAGCAAAGCCCTAACTTTTTTCATGAAAGCCCCTTTCAGTCAATAAGCCTTAAAAACAGGTGTAAAGCTAAACTTGCTGCACCGCTATTCAATTACACTTGCCTAACGCCTCTCCTAAGGGGAGATACTGTGGCATCTGGGCATCCGTCAAAGCACCAATCACAGGCCCGATTAGAAAGCGGGAAGCTGTGATTTGTCGTTTCCCTCCCATGTAACAATCACAGCCCGTGTTACAACGCACTATGTATGTATGTGTATATGTGTGTGTGTGTGTGTGTGTATATTATATATATATATATATATATATATATATATATATATATATATATATTATATATATGTGGATGTGTATATGTAAATACAATTAATCCGTTCCAGACCGTACGAACTGTATGTAAATATATTTTTTAAGCACAAATATAGTTGATTACACCATAGAATGCACAGTGCAATAGTAAACTAATGTAAAAACATTGAATAACACTGACACAAACACCCAGGCTACCTGCTCAGCTGCACGTGCATGCATTCTCTCTCTCTCTCTCTCTCTCTCTCTCTCTCTCTCTCTTGATCTCTCTCGATCTCTCTCTCTCTCTCTCTCGATCTCGAACTCGAACTCGAACTCGTACTCGAAAAAAAAAGGAACATTTGAACAAATCCGAACTTTATTTAAAACCCAACCACAACCAACCAAGAAGATAACATTGTAAGAGTTCGCGCTATTGCCTTTATGACCCGATCGCTGTATAAACACTAAGAGTTCACACTATTGCCTTTATGACCCGATCGCTGTATAAACACTAAGCACAGGGGGGAAAAAGGAACATTTGAACAAATCCGAACTTTATTTAAAACCCAACCACAAGCAACCAAGAAAATAATATTGCAGAAGTTCGTGCCCGATCGCTGTATAAACACTTTTTTTAATGAGTTTTAAGCACAGGGGAAAAAAGGAACATTTGAAAAATCTGCAATACAAAAACTAACCATAAACCACCAAGAAAACTAACCTTGCATGAGTCGAGGTCTGGCATGAAGCGAGGAGAAAATGGGTGGACAGGTTACAGTTTTGAGGGAGATGGAGGAATGTTTTCTCTCTTGAGATTTCTTGGATTTCTGGTGTTTTTAGCTGTTTAGCTGGTGGGAGCGAAAGCCTTGTGCAGCCATTCCAAAAACAAAGTCCGTGTGACCCAACCCTTCGGGTTTGCCCTCCACATCACTGGCAGTCTGGCTTTGTTTACATTGTGCTGTTTGAAAGCACGAGAGTTCTCAAATTGGTAAATGAGTAAACTGTGTGATGGACAACCGGCTACAGACTCCAGTCGCCACCCCCAGGCCGCTAGGAGGAGCCCTCCGGACCGCATGATGGTGCCCCGAGTTCCAGCAGGGCCTCATGGACTTTGTAGTTTCTATACACAGCCCTGCTGGATACCTTGGGGACCACCGGGAGTCGCTGTAGGGGGGCTAGTGGGCTCTTGCGTGCCCTATAACCCGGGAGTGCGTCACAGTCACATGACCGGAAGTAACGACGTACTTCCGGGATGAAGAGGAGGACTGTTTGCCCCTGACCCGGAAGGAAATGGACTTGTGGGTTGTGCCAGGAACCACTTCCGGGTCAGGGGATATAAATGGACTGTGGGAAGCCCAGTACACTGAGCTGAGCTGGGAGGTAGGGTGGCAAGTGTCTGGGCGAGGAGGAGAGAGTATTGTTTATTGTTATAGAGAGTTGATTGGTTTATGAATAGTGTGGTGTGGAGAGTGCTTTGTGCACGGTACAGTAAAGAAATAAATAATTATTGTACTTTCACCTGGTCATCAGAGTGGTACCTGAGGGTTCAAGAGGTGGACGAATACTCTATTTGCTACAACTGGTAAACAGTTTTTCCACCTCTTCCAGCACTTGAGGCCTCTGCCTGGTTAATGCTATAACTCCTTTTGCAACATCAGCTGCTTTAATAGATTCTTTCTGCTTTAGAATAGTCGAAATCATAGGTTTTGACTTCTTGTACTCGGCGGCAAGATCAGTAACACGAACGCCACGCTCATACTTTTCAATAATTTCTTTCTTTACTTCAATTTCAATTTTCTGCAAAACTTTCTTCTCACCACTCTTCACTTGCTTAGAAGCCATGGTTAACTGCAAAAGCACACGAAATACTGTAGAGCACAAAGAGTTCACAGGTAAAGCACGCACGTCTGACTGAGAACAATGAACAGGGAGAGGCTGAACACGTGTTTAAATACAGTAATCGGCGCGGACGAACCAGAAGGGAAATGAAATACAGCACAAAGAGTTCACAGCGAAAGCACGCACGCATGTCTGACGGAGAACAATGCAACACGTGC
This sequence comes from Erpetoichthys calabaricus, assembly GCF_900747795.2. Classification (NCBI taxonomy): domain Eukaryota; kingdom Metazoa; phylum Chordata; class Cladistia; order Polypteriformes; family Polypteridae; genus Erpetoichthys; species Erpetoichthys calabaricus. The sequence goes on from NC_041395.2 coordinate 311,728,291, forward strand.
GGAAATCATCAGCGCGCACAAACTGAAAGGGAAACTGGCTTGTTCGTATACAGAGTGTGTGGTCGTGAACCGAGGCAATAGTTTGGCAAACTTTTTGGTTGTAAACCGAGTTGTACGTGTACCGAGGTTCCACTGTATATATATCTATATCTATATAAAAATCTTCATTTGGATCTTGATCTTTGTTTGTCCGTGAATTCACTGCCTTGTGTGGTGTTCCTGCTGTGTTCAGTAGAGGGCAGTAGTGATGGAGGAGGAGAGGAAGTGAGGGGGAGGATTGTTGGATGAGGTTGGAGTGTGGTGATTAAAGAGGATTGAACTAAAGGAGACTACGTGCTGTTTGTACTGGCTAAATACACAACACCTTGGTTGTTACTTTTGTTTACAAACACTGTCGATACCACTCTTTGTCTTTAGATCTAGCGTCGACACCACTCTGTGTTTAGATGTAGCATCGACACCGTGCTTTGTGTTTAGATCTGGCATCGACACCTGCTTCGTTGTCGAGACTGTGGTTTTTTGTGTTTCTATCGACCGTCGTTGGCAGCACTTCGTCCAAATCGAATGTTCACCCACTTCTTGGAGTCGGCAGTCAGAGTATATAAGTCGGACACACTTCTGTGATTTTCCATCAGTCGGCGTTTGTAGTTCAAGAAAGAAGCATTGGTTCTTCCTTACTCTTTGGATTGCCACAAAGCAACCTGCGAGATTGGAGAAAGGTTGAGAAGAGTTCGTGAGAGGAAACGACAGCGTCATGAAAACGAGACGGACTGTGAACGGAGAGAAGCAGAAATGCTCCTCCACCACCACATAATTACTATTCGGACAGTGATTCCGAGTAGGCCGTTTCTATCAAATCAATGTCCAAGGGTTTTGTTTTGTAATTTTGTTTCCCTTATAAAAAATCATAATGCTGTGCGACAGAGCCCTTCACAGACAACTTTAACACGCGCAACGTAGTTGGGCGCACATGGCTAGTGTGTATATTATATATATATATATATATATATATAGATATATATATAGATATTATAATTCTATTATAAATCTATTATAAAAAAAAAAAATATTGGAAATCTTGGAGGGAGACTAGACATGATTTTCTCAGAAACATCCTGCGAGACAAGGCAGCGAGACAAAAAGGCAGCTGCTGTACAGGCTTTTAAATGTGCGAAGCAGCACAAGCGGCAAAGACGTGAAGTGGCTGGGGCATAGCACCCCCAGGGGAAAGAAGGTGAGCGAGCAAAACGAGCAGGGGGCAAAGCCCCCTAGTGTATAAAACTTTTTTTGACTTAATGCTAGTATGTGGACATTTGTTGCATCCTGTTTGTGGTTATCATTCCACTTGCATCTGTTGTTGTTTGAGGCGTAGTGGTGCTCACAGCTCAAATAACATTTTTGGTTACAAAAATCAGTCTAACATAGTTGGCAGATGCTTTCCTACCCCTCAGGGGCACTTAAAACTCCATTGCACCATTATAAGCCACTCAGAACAAGTTTAGTTCCTCATTCCCCATGGACTTCAAAGTAATTTTTGGAGTTATGTAAAATCATAGAAATGTTTGCAAACTTTGCCAAACCCACAGCGAAGCAAATCCACATGGTTCACTCACCACTAGTCCCAATAATTCACATGTAACTAGCCAACTGAGAAGATGAAAACATAGAATTAAATGGAAACTAATTGAAGTGGGAATGTGTTTCCTTAACAGTCTATAAAAAATGCCCTTAACTGAATTACCAGAATTCTTCTCACCTCAGCATGCTTTAACTTTGCGCTTATCTGAAACACTTAAAGCACAAGTTAGAGATATGCTTCAGAGAGAAAAAAAAATCAAAAACTGTTGAAAAACAGATTAAAAAAAGACAGAAGATAATTCTGTTAAAAGAAGCATTTGTCCACAATGAAATATTATCAAGATTTGTTAAACTTTAAACACTGAATAGAATCAGAACTTCTAGTATGTCCTTATGATGTATAAAAGGAGAACTTGAGGCCTCGTTACCTTAATCAGTCCAATTCAAAATACATTTTAATTAAACTATTAATCTAATTAAACAATTAGGACTAAACCACCATAAATATATCTTACAAACTTTGAATGTAGTCATCATCATTACAGGAACGTCTTTACCACACTATATAACTGCATTCTGTAACCACATGTCTTGCTTTCCAGGTAAAAACTATGAAAATTTACTTCAACAAAAAGAAGCAAAAAATACTACCCCATGTTTGGGGCTAGAAAAACAAAGTACTGTATCCAAAAGAAGTTTTTTCAAAATAGCTGTCAGTTACTATGTGTAGTTAATCAAGTGACAAAATTAAAAAGTGTTAAATAACAGAGAGAAACTAACTCTGGCCAGCAAAACTGAAGCTGACTTTTACCAATAAAAATCACCATTAACTGAAAAGAAAAAAAAGCTACTGTTTCACAAGTTTAGTTTTATCTGAAAAAAGAGGCTGTCTGACATATTGTTATCAATGATTCCATGTACATCGCAAATTGTGCACCACTGACTTAATTTCCCTATTCCATGATAATTGTGACAAAAACTAAATGGGCAGGGAATACAGACAACCAATTCTTATTGACCAATTTCTACTAATTTTTATTTATTGGCTAACTTCCACAGCTTTAAACACCTAAAGAGTGGAAAAAAGTTTTATTGATATTTGTAATCTATTATAGTCCACTACATCGACAAACTTCACTTTCACATAAATCTTTTAGGCTTAAACCTTGATACTCATGGTTGTAATATGTCATGGTTTGCAGATGAAATGCTATCACTTAAGGAAACATGGACTATAATTTGACAGAATTACACTGAAGAATGTCATGTTATATGTCTATTGGATGAAACGAAGTTATGTCATGAAAACAGACATCAATACAAAAAATAAAAATTAAGCAGCTGGGAATAAAGAAATGATTGAGTTCAGATCACAGACCCACAGAATGTTAGAAGCGGGACTTAAACCCTTCATTCTAGAAAACATAAATGTTACTTAGCTCAGACTCTTTTTCAAAGCAAAGTCCAATGATTGATAACAGAAAGTAGCTGGGTGCAGATACTGCAGTTAAGATGGTATAACCATCCATTATAAATGAGTGGTAATTATTATTATTTCACTGTGTCATTTGAAACTTTACATCAACATTAAAAATAAACAATAAATATATTCAGCCATAAGGAGGCAGTGTGGCCTAGACTCAGAAACTAGGATGGTGATAGTGCAGTACTAACGATAAAGGGCTCCAAATGTTAAATAAAAAATAAAATAACATAAGAAGAAAATCAACTCTGTTCTTTAAGCTACAGTATCATGGATAAAGGTATCTGCAAGCAATAGTAAAAATGTAAGCTACATAAACAGCAAGACCATCAGAAACATTGATGTAAGGTACTGATTTGTAAAATAAAATATGCTTTTTAAACTACATTATTTTTCCCCCACATATGGAGCAGAGTAATTTACTCTTTAAACAAGGTTTGATGAGAGTTTAATTTGGTCTATTTTAAATGAGCTATACTTTGTAACAAGTGATTGTTTTATAAATGATTAATCTACTAACTATTTTATCGATTAATCTAACAACTAAGACATAGGAATGTGTACAGTATTCAAATATTTATTTAATAATTTGATATACAGAATATGAAAACTTCAGGATATAAAAAAACAACACTATTATCAATAAAATATTTAACACAAAAAAAAATTAAAAGTAATGGACTTATTAGCATAACTTGGTGTCTACAGTCCAACCTAAAACAAGACCAAAATAATTAGGCTTTTAGGTTATTTTTTAGAACTTAGTTACACAACGGAAACATTTTACATGTATTTAAAAAACACTATCCTAAACCAAGATAAATGTAAACATAATGGATATAGGTTCTAGGCATACTTAACATAAAGCAGCTTAATAATGTTTTCAAAGTACAAATTATACCAACGGAAATCATATTTCAGGAGATGGGCAAGACTGAGGTAAAAGCCAATATTCTATACTTCTGCAACCGCAGACTTTCAGTAAGTTACTTTTTGCCCTATCAACTTTTGTACAGCTTCACCCTTTGTTTTGAAGGTACGATGACTGCATGATTTGCAGTTTTTTTCAATTCATGTTGCTGGTTACTGCCATCATTACATTTAAATATTATCTGTATCTATTCACTATGCATGCGCATACATGCACACACATTAATGCAAAGTTGACCGACTCCTTCACTCACTCATCAACAAAAACATTATTTCCTGTTTAGGTAAAATGCTGAAATTTGGCTGGATGGTACATCTAGGGTGATAGGTATTTACGAAGAAAGGACATTTCGATATATCAATATTTAGGGGCAATAACCCCACTCCCACAATATAAAAACTAAATACCATAAATTTTCTGAAATGCTTTGATGGATTTCATTGAAATGTGGAGATGTTTTAGGAAAAAGAAAATTAGCAGGCACTTTTTTTTTTTTTTTTTAACTGAATATATTTATTAATATTATGCTAACTTCCATGCCCTTCGCTGCACTGACAGTGTGCTTTGTGCAAATGAAGGATGCAGCAGAAATGATTGACCGGTCATTTGAATAGCACCACTGGGTTTAGGCACATCTCAGTAATTAAAATATTTTTTTTTCCCTCATGTGCTCGACACCCAACGATGACCACTTGAAACCCACCAACAGCAACTGGCAACTGGTTGAGCAACACTGACATAGGGTAGTGGCACTTATGGATATCTACTTCCAAGCACTGCTTTGCATATATATTCACATCTGCCGACTTTAAATGGGAACTATATACAACTAATGAGAAACACAGAAAGAAACTGAGTGAATGATATAAACAAGTGAAAACTGTAAACATCCAATAATAATTTATACTCATAAATGTTACATTATTCTTGCTGATTACCCAGTTCAGAAGACTACATTTTCCTGTAAAATTGTGTTTTGCAATGACCACCAACAAACGTAACTGGGGAAAAACAAATATCAAGCCAGATGTGTACACTTTGTGGCTGATCACTTTATCCAAGCCGACTTACAACAACTGATACACAGTTGGTTACATTTGCTTCGTTTTTCAATTTGAAACACAGGCAGATGAAGTAATTTGTTCATGGTCCCACAATATCATTAGCTGTAAATGAAGTCCTAGTTCCAAAGCCTACTCACTACACCACACTGCCTACCAATAATAACCCCTGGGGGGGGGGATAAAAAAAAAATACAACTGTTGTGTAAAGAAAAGTACTTAGTTAAACAGTACTTGTGATACACCCAATTAACCGATGACACTATAACTGTAGCGATTGTCTTACAAAATTCCTAGGCAAAGTAGAATAACACAGCTAGTTATTTTTAAAAACACGCTGACAAGCAGGGCTGAAAATACACATGTAAATCATTTTTTTCATTTTATTTTCATGAGGTTTAGCACACTGAGCACAGGAAAGGTGCTGTATAAATAAAATGTATTATGTTCATCGGAAGTTTTCACTTTTCCAAAAGCAACCTACTAGATATCTTAAATCAGTAGATTACCATGTACGTGGGCTTCAATAATCCAAACAATTCCTGTGCAAAATGTTCTGTGAAACAGATTAATTCACTCTGAACTCGTTCTGCTAAAAAAAAATACTCTGTTTCAGACATACGAGGTGAAGGGAAGAAAACGGAGAACACCTTCACACCACACTATACTTCACAGGTATCAGTCAGGATAACTTACGTGTTGCACTTCTAAGGTGCTCCTTAACAGTAGCGTGAGGCCTCACCAACTTAAGAGGGAACATGGAAAAAGCCCAGAACCATTTTACTTAAGATGTGCTTATTTTTATACTTTTTATATGTTAAAACCAGGATTTTGCTGAGATGTACAGTCTATGCATTTGACAATCTAAAATGCAGTAGAAATTAGGAATGTCATAATACCATAAGTTTAGTATTCAACACCAATAGCAGTGAAATTTCATGGTACTCAATACCTATTCAATACTACAGCAAAAGCAGAGATCCACTTCAACTGGTTTTAATTAAAAGTAACTCAATTAATAAAGTGAACAATATTGTGTCTTTTTCTATAATAGAAATACATACTAATACACTTATTTGCCAGACACCTTAATCCAAAGTGACTTAGAGTATCTGAAACACAAATCGTTACATTTCTTTTGTTTTAGCAATTGGAGCCCAGACAAGTGAAGTAACTTGCTTGTGGTCATACTATGTCAGTAGCAGGATTTGAATCCACAACCTCAGGTTTTGAAATCCACACTGCCACACTTGTAACAGCAGGTCTGAAATACTGGTATACCCATCAAGTAGTTCAACAACTACCATTTAAGAATACTAGTACTGTAATTTATAAATACTAGGGATGCACCGATATGGGAATTTTGGGCCGATACCGATATCCGATAATGTCTATGTACTTATCTGCCGATGCCGATATACATATTTATAAGATACAGAGAAAAATGAGACTTGATCTGTCTGGACAAGAATTACAGACAAAGTGAACATTTATTTGTATAACAATTTTGCACACCACATTCAATCATTAAAAACAAATGATATCTGCCACATTTAGCTGGCTACCTGTTGGTTATATGGGAAACAGTTCTGCAGGTTGTTGCTTTAAATAACACTTTTCTCTTTCTTTTTGATGGAACAAATACAACAAATTCAACAATAATCAAAAAAATGAAAACTGAAAAAAATGGTAAAATGTACAATTACAATGAAATAAGCAATACAACTTAAGAATAACAACTTTTGCAGATTATTTACAATCATTAAAATGGCTTCTGCTCAACCACATTTGACTGGCTATCTGATCCTTTGTTTTACAGTCTGCAGTATTAAATAGTTTACAACATAACATTTTTTCTTTCTTTTTGATGGAATAAATCTAACCAATCTATAATTTTAAAAATCAGAAAAGCGTACAACAGTAAAGAAATAAGTAACTTTTTTTCTGGAGGCTTATCATTCTTTTCTCTTTTTTAAGCATGATGGGGAGGTTTTTCTTAACGAACAAGAGCATCTCTGCCTTGTCACAGGATATTCTGTTTCTCTTTTCATTGATCACATTAGAAGCCAAACTGAATAATCTCTCGCTATCCACGCTACCCCACGCTGGGGCTGACAGGAACTTGCGTGCTACTTTGGCAATGGTAGGAAACCGACTCCAGTTGTTGTTCCAATATTTCAGTGGATTTTCATTCCTCGGGATTGGTGCTTCAGAAAGAAATCCCTGCACCTGCCAAGTAGCATGCATACATATACAGTATTATATTCTGTGTCATCTTTCATATCTAAAAGATAGATCTGCATTTTGGCTTTTACCAGGGCTGTCAGATTAAGATTAGAATCCTTACAATAAAAATAAGTATATGGCATTTGAATTGAATGCATGTCTGTATTGTATTTGCGGTTTTTTGAAACATTTTTTTATTAATATTTTTGCTTTTCACTGTAGATCAGGGGTGCCCACACTTTTTCGGATTGCGAGCTACTTTTAAAATGACCAGATCGAAATGATCTACCTACATTAAAATATATATATATATATATATATATGAGTGTACATTATACATAAAATATATGTTGTCATACCTTGCATAACTGAATAACCCTTATGGCACAATAACAATTCAATACATTTATGTACTACAGTCACTACAGTACTTGGATTTAATAATCTTCATATGGGAAAAGGCTGACTCGCATAAATAAGTACAGCCGAATAATGCAGTCAAGGAGGCAGCACATTTCCTCATTTTTGGGAACTTTTTCTCTGTGAGTAAGTTCCAAAACTGTCCATGAGCCCCAGACTTCGGCTGAATGTGAAAAATGACGGCTGTCCGATTAACGGCGATTTTAGTTCCCTCTCCTTTCTCTTTCTCGGATCACTTTTCGGAAGGAAGTCAGTTTCGTAGTTTTTATGAACAGTTCGAAAGTGCCTTTCCACATTTTCCTTCTTTAGAATAGCAATGATAGATTGACATATTAGACAAACGCACTTCGATTGTGACATTGTGAGTAAAAAATCCTCTTCCAATTCCACATCCAGCCCATACCCTTTTTATTTTTAAATCCCTTCTTTAGTCGATATAAATTGGAAGGCTAACTAGATCACAGCCGGAGTTTTGCAGTAGCTCGCGTGTTTGATCGTGCGTGCGGGATGACTAGTGTGTTAGAAGAAAAGAGATCTCAGACTGGCCGCCCTGTATGTCAATCAAGTGGCAAATGCCATAGGGAGGATATATGATAGACTAACGTTTAAAAAAATTTTTTTTTGAATGCAACGCGATCTACCGGTCGATCGCGATCGACGCATTGGGCATGATCATGATCTGCTTACAAGTTGCTCATTATTGCTTAAGAGACTCAGTTGAAAACAGTGTCTTCCATGAATGTGATTGGCTGTCCCACAAAAAGCAACGCATAGAGAAATAAGACACAAACCGCACTGGCACTTTCTAAAGACAATATTCAAAAGAAAAACAAACAAGTGATTGCTCAAACAAAGTAAATGCAGTCATTTTTTTCTTTTTTTCCTAGAGGCCAGAGGACCTTATATCCCTTTGTCTATTTTTTACAGTAAATAAACTGAAGCATTGTGACCCTTTAAGTGTTTTACAAATGAAACAAGTGTATTAAATGTTACACAAAATACTTAATTGATTATAATACTTTGTTGAGGTCTTTTATTAGCAGACAGCATTTTTCAAAGTAACAAAAAAATGTAAAACGAGTTTGTTTATTTATGAAACTATTTAGTTAACACGCACCGAACAAAAATATGAAGCAAAGAAGCATAGGCTATAGTTGGCTCAGTCGCTTGATGAAAACTAGCAATCTTTAAAATGGTTGTGTTTAACACAGAAGATGCCGACCGTTTAACTAATGACTAATAACAATATGGATTAACAATTTAGAAATACGCATAGACTGATCGTAAAAAGTTACGTGCAAAAACAGATCTGTAAAATCCCACAAAAGTGTCCAGCACGTCTTAAGTAACATGAAGCCAAAGTTAGTGCGAGGTAAAACCAACAACCGCTCTTTTTACATTTGATTGCAGTTTTTCTTTCTTGCCTTCCAAGATTTTGTATACATTCGAATTATGTTAGAATAGTGATATTATATCCGACAGCCCATGTTATTTACTTAAAACAATGTTGTAAAGATCTCCACAGAGCTTTTTTTTTAACTCACCTCTGTTGTCATCTGGCTGTTTTCCCGAGGCATCAATGTGCTCTCTTCAAGAATTTCATTGTACATTTCGAAGAGCGTGCAAGCCACTTCGTCATTTCTCTTGGCCCTTTTCTGTTGTGGACCATCTATCTGTGATTCAGTAGTCTGCATTTCGTTCGATGCAAGTTCCACCTGAGCTTGCAACATTTTGAAATCCAGTGATTTTACATCTGCATCGAAATAGCGGTCTTTGTATCTCGGGTCTACAATAGTGGCAACACAGTACATGGATTCTTTGTAAATTTCAATGAAACGATGTTTACAGCCTCCAAGAGAGCGCTTTTACTGGTTTTGACTCCGAATTCAGTATGAGCACTTTTAGTCAACAGTCGTTTTAAGGCATTAATTGAGGGAATAACGTTAGAAGCCAAGGCTTCAGACTGGCAAATTTCTTTTGTCAGTTGTTCAAATGGAGCAAGGAGTGTGATTATGTTCTCGATCAAACCCCACTGATTAGGCGTTAGAGTTGCAGGTAACTCAAAATCGGAGGCATAAGCCCCAAGGGCTCTTTTCAGCTCCAGCAAGCTTTACAGCATATAGAATGTGCTGTTCCATCTAGTTGAAACATCTTGCTGAAGCATTTTCGGCTGCATACCAAGTTCAGTTTGTATAGTTTTGAGACGCGAGTTGGCTAATTGTGAATGCTTAAAGTGACCGACTATTTTTCTGCCGATCGCTATATTATCAGAGACACTGCGCTGGGATAGTACGCCATCGTTCACGGCAAGCTGTAAAGTATGAGCCATACATGGCAAACTTGGGTTCCCGCATTCCTCCATAGCCTTTGCAATGTTGCGTGCATATACATGGGTATTTTCCATGTTTCAAACATTCTTTTAAACGCTACAGAGAGTGCAGCAACCGTGTGTGATCCAGAGCATTCTTGGGCGTGCAAGATTGCTTTCTGCAATTCAAACTTGCGGTCGATCCACTGAGCAGTTAAACTAAGCATACTAATAGCACTCATATCAGATGTCCATATATCAGTGTTAAAGCTTATGGCTGTGACATCTTCAGGAGTGTGTGCACATGACTTTCCACAATCTTATGCAACTCTGGAAGCGCTATGTCCGAAAAATAACGGCGACTGGGTATCTGGTAACGGGGCTCGAGATACTCAAGCAGCCTTCGAAATCCTGCATCTTCTACAACAGAAAATGGCTGATCGTCCAGAGCAATAAATTCCATCACCTTTGCAGTAATTGTTTGAGCTTTAGGGTTATCTTTATCAAATTTCTTTGATTTTTCAAGTAACTGAACAACACGTTGAGCAACTGCAGTTTTGATTTTGTGCGCGGTGGCACAGGATTCTCCTCTTTTGCTCTAAGGAATTCCGTATATTTGTCGGGATGGCGTGTCTTCAAGTGTGTAATTAAGTTGGTGGTATTGAAATTTCGCACTTTGGTCCCTCCGCGCAAAACATTAGTCGAACAAGTGTTGCAAATGGCATATTTTATGTCACTCTCACTCACTTTGAAAAACTTCCACACCGCAGACATTTTCGCACAGTAGCCCAGCGTCGCCTAAACGTCCGGCACATCCGGAACACAGTGAATGCGTCATCAATATCGGTTCGAATTATCGGTCCAATTTAGTCATCGGTCCGATGCCGATAAAATTATTTTAACCCATTATCTGCCGATACAAATATAAATCTGATATTATCTGCATCCCTAATAAATACCAAAATAAATACAATGCAGGAATTGAATTTTAATTTGTGATGGACATTGGGTGCTCCAAAGTGTAACAACAAATAAAATAAAAAATTTTATACTCGAGGGATTTCAGCATAGGGTTTATAAAATATTCTATTACCATGGACTACCTGATTTATCTTACCATGTGCATATTCCAAGTGTATTCTCTGACTAAACATAATTCAAATATTATATCTGTACTGTTGAATTAGTAAACTTTAAGATAATTCAGGATATTTTAAATTTAAACAAAAAATTTAAATCCAATTTTGTAACAACACGCCTTTAAAATGTGGTTTATCAGAGAAATGCTCTCTTAGGTTTGTAACATTTGATAGACAGACAGACACACAGAGAGAGAGAGAGAGAGAGAGAGAGAGAGAGAGAGAGAGAGAGAGAGAGAGAGAGAGAGAGAGAGAGAGAGAGAGAGAGAGAGAGAGAGAGAGAGAGAGAGAGAGAGAGAGAGAGAGAGAGAGAGAGAGAGAGAGAGAGAGAGAGAGAGAGAGAGAGAGAGAGAGATAGATAGATAGATAGATAGATAGATAGATAGATAGATAGATAGATAGATAGATAGATAGATAGATAGATAGATAGATAGATAGATAGATAGATAGATACTTTATTAATCCCCAAGGGGAAATTCACATTTATGTTTGCATCATTGGCTGGATAAAAACATACTAAAAGGGTAAATGATTAATCAATTCTCAAAATTTCACAAAATCCTGCTGCTTTCATTTTCTAAATCAGCCTTTTCTCTCCATTATAAAAAAAAATCTTGAGGAGGGAGACTAGGGAGACGAGATGTGATCTTCTCGAAAGACAATTTGAAGTCCTGCGAGAGACACTTTAACTTGCTCCTAGCTCTTAAAACAACGACAAGCAAAACACACAGCTCCCCAGCAGCAGAAAGTCAGCAGATGATCCGAATGCTTCTCCTTGAATGTGTTCAGCCACCCTAACCCCCCCCCAAAAACGCGAGCAGCAGAGCTGCGAAGTGGCAAAAGGACAGCTGCCGTACAGGCTTTGAAATGATCGGGCAGAGAGACAAGCAGAACAGGCAGCTCGCCAGCAGCAGAAAGCCAGCAGATGATCTGACAGCATCTCCTTCATGTGCATTCAGCCACACCCCCTTCACAACGTGAGCAGCATTATACGTCCTGCGAGAAGAGATTTAACCATGCCCGGGGCAGAAAATAAAGAACAAGTATTGTTTTTACAATGTCACACGAGACAAGGCAGTGAGACATCATTTAAAACAAGTCCACGGACATCTAACCTAACAGTTGTTGGATTGCTTTTGGCAGACACACTTTGTGCTCCCAACTCTTAAAACAACGACAAGTGACAAGCAAAACACGCAGCTCGCCAGCAGCAGAAAGCTTGCAGATGATCCGACCGCTTCTCCTTAGCGTGCATTCTGTAGACGTGTTCAATACAATCAGAGAATTCATGCAAAGCCTCCATTTCTTTCTAGGGTCTGTAAAGGACAGGGTATTAAACAGTGATTCATCACATCTTCATTTTGTCTCCTCTTACAGATTTGTGACACTGTATGTTGAACAATTAAAACTCACATCAGACCAGTCACATCACGGAGCACTCAAAGCAGGAATTTATGAACTAACACCATTAATGGGATAAAGGGGGTAATAAGAAAAGCACGTATGTGTGTTTTGGCATTTCTCTGTAAATAATAAGCATGATTCTTGTGAATTTCCCCTTGGGATTAATAATCTATCTGATTCCTGCGGTCACACTCTGTGGTGCTGTCTCTTCACCTCTATGAGGCATTTTATATATTGTTTGTATTAATATTTTTCTCAGTTTTACTGTACCTTCTGGTGTAACTGGTCTACTAACAGGCATGCAGCAGTGCAGAACAGACTTTGATTCAGGAATACTGGTATCAACTTGTACTGAACAGCTGTGTGTTGCTGTGCTACAAGCTCTGGATCAACTGCGTAAACTGCATTGGATTTAAAAAAAAAAAAAAAACATCATACTGAATCAGCCTGACCTATTATGATTTATTTTCAATTTAATGACTAGAGAAAATACCTAAAAATAACTTTATAAAGTAGGCCTATATTTATATAGGATGTTACCAATGTTCAATTTTGTTAACCACTGATAAGTAGTTTTCATTCAGATCCGTAACATAGCAGTTAAAGTGTTACAAGTTGCCAGGCCTGGCATAAAAATCTGACAAAGGGTAAAATACAACTCTGCCGGAAATAAACCCAGCAAGTGTATTTAAGAGACTAGTCTATCACATTTACTTTGCTTATAAACTGACCCATTATTTTACTCCAGTACACTCACAAGTGATGTTAGTGGAAACTAACAAGTGCATTCAGACAACAATTTTATGTAATATATCTGAAAAAATACTGTGGCTCTAAACTTTGTCCCAACACTAGTTACCAGCTGAATTTCTTAAGTTAACTAGCTTAACTAAAAGAACTACTGTTGGAAAGCTAAGTAAATGTAGTTGGTTAATTTATAGCACTGTTGTCTTGTCCTGTGTTAGGCTTCCATTGTGCTTCCTGTTAAGGTGTTCATGAAATGTGTCTTATCGTTGTGGAACACAACGAACAACAAACATCACTTTTTAAGATTTTTCGGGTGAAATACTACAAAGAGGAGAATTTGCTTAATATTTGCACAATGTGGTGCAGCTGCCGCCATGGTTAGCCTATTCAGAATCAGAGCACAGAGTCACAACATGCAAACGAGCAGTTGATTAAGAAAATAGAATTCAACTAAAATTAAGTCAATTACATCAATAAACCACGGAAGCCGTAGTCTTTTTTTAATTTAAGCGACATTGAACTTTACATTTTTCTTAAATCTTCAAAGAAAAAAAATCCTATGACAAATATAATAGCTCATTAATCTCCACCATTCTGAAAGGGAGAAAGTACAAGTGAAACATGTTGTAAAACATACATATCCAATTTTCATTATTACAACAGGAATATAGTTAATAGTCAAATAAATAAGCTCAGTATGTCTCGAAATTAAATGTTAGAATCTGAACCAATTTTTGCTGCAACACATGCCTGAGAAAGGGGCCTGAGCTGCCTCGAAAACTTGCATCTTGTAATCTTTTTAGTTATCCAATAAAAGATGTCATTTTGCTTGACTTCCAATTGCATGTTTTTGTTATAGATTGATACCTTTTTTATCAAGATACTATTGAATTGATTTAAAAAAAATAATCAAGTCATTTACTAGTGTGTATAATGGTTATTACTGCTTAAAATTAATGATTTTTAATTTATTAGTCACATATGGGACTCTGCAAGGTTCCATTTTTAGCAGTAATTCCTTCAGTGTCCTGATGGTAAACTACCTTATCTTATTCTTAATTATTCAGGTGTTAATGCTAAATGGTTATCAGAGAAACCTTTCTAACAGCATCTTTACAATTTATACCAGTTATCCTGTTTATTTGTGTAACAAGGTACTGGTATACCTAAAGTTCAGTTCAGAGTTTAAAAATGGGCAAAATGAAACATGTCAGTGTATTTTTTTTTCTTCCAAAATGAAAGCTACACCATGTGACAAATTGCAAAGAAACTGAAAAAGAGGGCAAACTGGGTTTAACCAGGACAGAAAAAGCAAGGGGAAGGCCCAGATAGACAAGTACGGAAGAGGATAAGGACGTCAGATAGTGTAGTTTGAGAAACAAATGCTTTACAGGCCCCCGGATGTCTTCTTCAATAAATATACAACAAATAAGTGTATCGTCTGAACCAGAGAAAAGACCACTCTGGTATGCCAAGCATGACACACTTCTCCAGTCATCTTCTGTCCGATCCTTTTCCTTTTATTTGCCAATTTCACATATGGTTTTACTTATTATATACTTAAAAATCAAATATCTAAGCCTGAATTCATGTTCTATATGTCAATATGAATTTTAAACAGGATCTAGATTTCACAAACACAGAAGAGAAAAATTGGGAAATTTTTAAGTTAGAATACATTAAAATGAATCAACACTTTCTGATTTACTAAACTAAAAAAAATATACAGTATACTGGGGTTTATAAGGGAAAGGTTATTCTAGAAGAGCAAATAACTATAATTAAGTTTAACAATAACTACAGGCAAGTGTCACCAACAAAAGAAATGTATTACATACAGTGCATCCAGAAAGTATTCACAGTGTATCACTTTTTCTATTTTTTGTTATGTTACAGCCTTATTCCAAAATGGATTAAATTCATTTTTTTCCTCAGAATTCTGCACACAACACCCCATAATGACAACGTGAATAAAGTTTACTTGAGGTTTTTGCAACTTTATTAAAAATAAAAAAAAACTGAGAAATCACATGTACATAAGTATTCACAGCCTTTGCTCAATACTTTGTCGATGCACCTTTGGCAGCAATTACAGCCTCAAGTCTTGTTGAATATGATGCCACAAGCTTGGCACACCTATCCTTGGCCAGTTTCGTCCATTCCTCTTTGCAGCACCTCTCAAGCTCCATCAGGTTGGATGGGAAGCGTCGGTGCACAGCCATTTTAAGATCTCTCCAGAGATGTTCAATCAGATTCAAGTCTGGGCTCTGGCTGGGCCACTCAAGGACATTCACAGAGTTGTCCTGAAGCCACTCCTTTGATATCTTGGCTGTGTGCTTAGGGTCGTTATCCTGCTGAAAGATGAACCATTGCCCCAGTCTGAGGTCAAGAGCACTCTAGAGCAGGTTTTCATCCAGGATGTCTCTGTACATTGCTGCAGTCATCATTCCCTTTATCCTGACTAGTCTCCCAGTTCCTGCCGCTGAAAAACATCCCCACAGCATGATGCTGCCACCACCATGCTTCACTGTAGGGATGGTGCCAGGTTGCCTCCAAACGTGACGCCTGCCATTCACACCAAAGAGTTCAATCTTTGCCTCATCAGACCAGAGAATTTCCTTTCTCATGGTCTGAGAGTCCT
This sequence comes from Erpetoichthys calabaricus, assembly GCF_900747795.2. Lineage (NCBI taxonomy): Eukaryota > Metazoa > Chordata > Cladistia > Polypteriformes > Polypteridae > Erpetoichthys > Erpetoichthys calabaricus. The sequence continues at coordinate 311,744,229 of NC_041395.2, forward strand.
TCAAGTGCCCTTTGACAAACTCCAGGCGGGCTGCCTTGTGCCTTTTACTAAGGAGTGGCTTCCGTCTGGCCACTCTACCATACAGGCCTGATTGGTGGATTGCTGCAGAGATGGTTGTCCTTCTGGAAGGTTCTCCTCTCTCCACAGAGGACCTCTGGAGCTCTGACAGAGTGACCATCGGGTTTTTGGTCACCTCCCTGAGTAAGGCCCTTCTCCCCCGATCGCTCAGTTTAGATGGCCGGCCAGCTCTAGGAAGAGTCCTGGTGGTTTCAAACTTCTTCCATTTACGGATGAAGGAGGCCACTGTGCTCATTGGGACCTTTAAAGCAGCAGAAATTTTTCCATAACCTTCCCCCAGATTTGTGCCTCGAGACAATCCTGTCTCGGAGGTCTACAGACAATTCCTTTGACTTCATGCTTGGTTTGTGCTCTGACATGAACTGTCAACTGTGGGACCTTATACAGACAGGTGTGTGCCTTTCCAAATCATGTCCAGTCAACTGAATTTACCACAGGTGGACTCCAATTAAGCTGCAGAAACATCTCAAGGATGATCAGGGGAAACAGGATGCACCTCAGCTCAATCTCGAGCTTCACGGCAAAGGCTGTGAATACTTATGTACATGTGCTTTCTCAATTTTTAATAAATTTGCAAAAACCTCAAGGAAACTTTTTTCACGTTGTCATTATGGGGTGTTGTGTGTAGAAGTCTGAGGAAAAAAAAATGAATTTAATCCATTTTGGAATAAGGCTGTAACATAACAAAATGTGGAAAAAGTGATGCGCTGTGAATACTTCCGGATGCACTGTATATGCAATACCTCACAATTCTTTTATGGTGATTTGACATAATCAACATAAATTCATCTGCTGGTGCAGCATACGTCGAAGCATCACATTTTTACCATCTTTCAAGAGATCAACACAGCAGCACCTAGTTCATCTACAGGATCTTTTACACGAAGAACGTGGACTTCTAAAGTATAGGAGTACTTTAAGCAAAAGCCAAATAATTCTGTGCTCTGTATACTCTGTAAATGTGAAATGGTGTACCAGAGCAGCACAATAAGTATGCAGGAGCATACTGTATAAGACGAAAGCATTCCGGAGTTTTCTATGAAGACGCTGCCAAGACAGCACTATAAGTTTTAATTACTTTTGTTAGTTCTGATTGGTAAATCGCTGCATTCCACAGTCATTAATTCTCCTGAGTGCTGAATTTGATAAAGTACCAGTCACCCAGAAACAATGCAGTAGACTTTGTTTTTTTTGGACTAAGCTTATAATTAGTTGAGAAAAAAAAAAAATGATCTAAAAGTAATGTACAGTGTGACAGAGATAGCTTATAATAAACAGGATAACATACTGTTAGCTATTGATTATCATGAGGTTTATGATGTTACTTTACTCTCACTTAGTTTTTTTTTTTGCCCAAGTTTTTGTTATATAATCTGAAGTGTTACTTAAATTGATTAGATGTGTTTAAGAGCTACTTAAACTGATCACTGCAGTAATTGTGGACTGCTAAACAGATTTTATGTTTGTGTTTACTAAAATCTGATTCAAACAAACTCCATGGTTACTTGATCTTGCATTTTTGCACTTATGCTGTAATGCTAAGACCACCTGCGGCCTCAGGTATAAACAGTGTACAACAAAAATGTTGTGTACAACTATTTCTTCGCACACTTAAGAGGTGTATAAAAACTAAACTTGGCATAAAGCCACTCAAATTTTCATGGAAGCTCCCAACCTTGCATACGTAGTTTATGGTTAGTTTTGCAAACTGGCGGCACCAAGCATCAAAGCAGTGTTACTGTTTCTGTGTCATTTACCCTTCTTTTTCATACTAGACTCAATGACACGGGATTTATCAAATACACCAAAATTAATTGCAAATTGTTTACAAATTTAATTCACTGGATTTTAACCATTCTGTAACAATAAGAGGCATTTAGACTTAGTAAAATATCCAGAGGTGCTTGTAAAAAGTTGTATTGCACTGAACATGTCTTAGAAAAGGAATAAATAGTAAATATTTTTTGTAAACCAACTACACTTTCTGTTAATGTTAACAATCTCTGTCCACTGACAAGTTACTTTTTAAACAACTTTACCATCATTAAACTGCATAATATTTAAACTAATAAATAATAACAATAAAATAAATAATAGTGCAACTACCAGTAATAATACGATTACTTCAAGCCCAGGTGCATTACACAGTATTCACCAAGTAAAAATAAAACAAAACAAGTGCAACTTGGTGATGACATCTTTACCAACAGAACCATCACTAAGGCAAATTGCATTAATATAGACCTTGCTTCAAGCTAAGCTATATACTGTACATAAAAAAATAAAACTGCAACTTGCATTTATAATGCATTTGTGGTATAGCCCTACGGAAATGCATTAGGGCCACGGTGAAGAAGAAAAAACAAACTATATGTCGAGAATAAAGTCGACATGTTGACTTTATTCTCTACATTTCCACTTTATTCTCATAGTTTATTTTGTCATTAAAGTAGAATGTTGTAAAATAAACTTCATCCTAAAATCAATGTTTAATTTACTAGATTTTCTCAAACCCCGTCATAACTATTGTAGCACATTAAATGTTTTGTGTTGTGTTCTCCGACCCAGTTGTTAATTGCTACGCACTTCTTAAACTGACTTCCTCTGCACTAAGAGGGGGCGTAAGCAGCTATCGCCGCACAGAATACATTCACTTCATGATATTCCTGCTCTCTGAAAATGTAGAATGCGAATATAAATACTTGATATCATTTTCAGGAAGAAATGCATTAAAGCAGGTATTAAACATGCATGGTAGTGCTGCTCCCTCGCAGTAAGGGGTCCCCAGGTGTACGTTCGGTGTAGAGAACTTTATGGCAGGTGTGACGAGGCTCCAAAAAAACTGGATGTATGAATGGGTATGGAACAGGTTTAACTTAAATATTGTGTAAATGTTGGGTTCGTGATCTGGTGATCGGTGACGCGAACACAGAATTCAATGGATGTTCTTCTGAGCAGACTTTCTTTATTGCATGCGTGCTGTCTCTGTCTGACGTAACAAACCCCCAGTTCCTATCCTTCCTTTTCTTTCTCTACATAACCAATCACCACACGATAAACATCTTTGTGAAATTAAAACTAGTTATAAACTTAGACCATGGAGTGTTCAGAAATTTAAAAAAATCTTTGTTATACATGTTTAATTATGCAACCATTCAGGGTTGTGCCCATCCCAGCAAGCATTGTGTGAGAGGCAGGAGCAAATCCTGAACGTGGCGCCAGCACATCGCAGGGTGAATTCGAGCAATACATACACTAGCAGGGTCAATATAATGTAACAAAACCCCACATCCTATATGACTTTGAAAGGAAACTGAAGCAAGCCAAGTAAACCCACCAGAAAAACATGCAAATTCAAGGCAGGGAACACCCAGGACCCCCATGCTGGGAGGCAGCAGTACAACCTCCACGCCACCATGCCCCAACATGATTAATACATGCTTTAATGCATTTCATCATGAAAATGATATCAAGTATTTATCTTAGCATTCTAAAAGTTCAGAAAACAGGAATATCTTGAAATTAATGTATTCTGTGTGCTGCCTGCGTCTCCTCTTAGTGCAAGAGGAAGTCAGTTTAAGAAGCACATAGCAATTAACATGGCTCCGGGAACACTTAACACAAAGCATTTAATGTGCTACATAACTTATGACAGGGTTTGAGAAAATCTAGTAAATTAAATATTCACTTTAAGATGAAGTGTAGTTTACGATGTTCTACTTTTAATGATAAATTACAATAATAAAGTCAACATGTCGACTTTATTCTTGTCATAAGCGTCGAAATTTAAGTGGAAATGTCAAGAATAAAGTCAACATGTCGTCACACTATTACACAGTACCCAGGTACATTACACAGTACTGAAAAAAAATAAAACAAGTACAACTTGGCTTGCAGTATTATCCAGTAGTATAGAAACAGTATTCACACATTTTTGAACATAATGGTCCACATCCAACCTTTTAAACCCAAACTATCTCCAGACAACAGACACAGCTCCTTTTTTCTGCAAAAGTTCTTCTGTGTCATCATGTTCAACTTCATTGTCTGATACAGCTTCAGCTTCAGTTTCAGAATGTTTTCTGTCCATTTTCACCATTCAATACCTCCACTGAAGCATGTACTCCACTGTATGTGTGTTTAGCAGTACAGCAGTGAAAAAGGTCCCTCCTTAAACAGTTTCCCACTGCGCCATGTTCTGAACATTGTTTAGGCTATTTAAACCGGTGTGGCGGTATAAGAAAAATCCATATCATAACAAAAATAAAAAACGTTTTTTGGTATGAACTGGTATGCCGCCCAGCACTAATCTACAGTATTATAAGGATGTAAAAGAATGAGCATAATCAAGTTTAACTATAACTAAAGCCAAGTGTTATCAACAAAAGAAAGTTAATATTAGATTTATGTAGTATCTCACCTAATGATTACTACAGAAAAAAAAAAATCACAACTGAATCGTTAGTAACTCTAGGTTTATCTGGAAAATAAAAATTATTAGACTTGCAATTAGACTCTGTATACTTTTCCAGACACTTTAAACAGTTTTGATAAATTGCCAGTGCTGAATGCGTGACAGCAACATATAATTCTGAACTTACGAAATAAAGGGCTCTGCTCAACTGTATCAGAGGCAGTGCTTAAGGCAAGAAACATTGTAACTGCAGAAGTGCCTGAATCAGTAGATACTAATATTTCATTGACAAAATATCTGTTGACTCTAGAGTTAAGTTTTAACAGTTACTATACATAGTTCCTTTTTACACCATTAAACTCTCTAAACCAGGGCAGGCAAAGGTAGAAGAATTAGTAATTCAATGAATTATGCACTAAACCATTTATTTAAGACACCACTTTCGTTAAATCAGAATCATGTTTACCCATCTGTACTTAATGTACAAGAATTTAACTGGGCAGTTTTGGAGCTGGTTATAACGTATACAAATAACAAATAAAAAGTTATACAACATACATTATAAATAGATGCAGAGTAGTACAATTATACATGAGAAATGCAAATAAGGTCCAATTGAAAGTGGGTGCATGTATAGTGTGTAGGCATACACATAAATGAACATAAACTGTACAAGCACACTATCATACAGTATATGAAAGAGTTCATTAAATAAGAATGGAAGATGGGCTAAATTACTGCTTAGCTATTACTATGACTCTGGGAAATAAACTGTTTAGGTGTGTATTAGTTTTAGTTTTAATTGACCAGAAGTGTTCACCAGTGGCGACTTCTTGAACAAGTGATGACCTGGGTGTGGGAAGTCTATGGTGATCCTTTTGACATGGTTTGTGACATTAGATGCGTACAGGTCTGCAACAGATGGAAAAGCACAACCAGTTATTTTCTCAGCAGACCTCACAACAAGCTGTAATTTATTTTTAGAGTGGACTGTTGCTGAACCAAACCAGGCAACAATGGAGAATGTGATCACGCTTTCAATTGTGGCTGTAAAATTGAACTAGGATGGGGTGGGAAATAATTTTTTCAGTTGGTATAAAAAGTACATCCACTGCTGAACCTTATTAGTGATAGAATTAGTGTTAATGCCCCAGATGAGTGTTTGTGTTAGTTTTGCACAAAAATTTGAAGGATTCCAACTATACTGACTGAAGAATCATTCATTGCTAGTGGGAGAGATTGTAACTGCAGTTTGCAAAAGTAAATTACCATTACCACTGTCTGGGTGGTACTGAGTATCAGAATGAAATAAGTGAGACGGCAGCCCTCCAATTTTCAAATTTCCCCATTGCAGGGGAGGTTTGGCCTAGCTCAAAGTCACATCATACCTCAATCACCATTAAATCAAATGTTTACCAAAAAAAAAAACACACTCAAAAGAGGCTTCCACCAGTGATAACGCTGTCAAATGAGTTTGCCAAACAGAGAAAAGTTTTTCAGTTTCCGTGTGAGGTCATAAACAAGCCCACGCCAGTGTGTGGGACTGGGGCTCATTCAATCCACCTCACTCATTTTAATGTGTGACAACAAAGATGTTCATCAAAATTAACATTAGTCAAACTCTACACTTCAACTGCCTTCTCCAACTCTTTATTCTAGACTGTTGGTACCCTTCATGAAATGTATTTTAAGGCCTCCACCTTGAATTAAATTTCCAAGAGTACTTCTACTTTCTCACTATTTAAATACATGTTTAAGAGAATTTTTAAGTTTACAGAGTGACCATAAAGGAAGTCAGTTCACCAGAATATGTGGAAAAAGTGTACTTGTTTTAAGTATCATAAAAAACAGCGGGGCCCAAGTTATTCAGTCACTCACTGGGTAAGATATTTTGCATAATTTTGGCAAAATCAAAAACAACCATTTGTCGAAGTTCTTTAGCTGGTAAAAGTATACAGTGCGTCTGTTGGCACAGCACTTCCGCAAGACAGCTACACAAACCAAATATACTGCGAAATTTGAAATTGACATTTCAATCACTACGTCATACCATAGTCATCATATGTAAACAATCAAGTCCAAGGCAGTTACCTACCTCACTCTATGGAAGTCACTCACCATACGGCTGTCACGAACACAGATATAAAGCATCACAATGCACGATCTTATCTTTCTGATGCAATTTGTCTAAATATCAATTAAGACTTTAGTTGGTGTCTGCCTTCAGCTTTACAGACAGCAGTATGTTAACTTCTGTCCTAACGAAGACTGCCAATTTTTCACTCTACTCTTTCTAAACACTGAAACGATGGATTCATCAAGGCAACAACAAATAAATTGTGAAAAACAGTTGGCATCTAAATTCAACGCAGGCCTTACCTCTCACTGAGACGAATTCGAAAGATGCTGCGCCGTACCCACTACTGAAAACGCCCTCTTATTATGTGACGCACGTCGTAGTGCACACTAACCTTTCAAACACATGACAGTCCTCTAATTATACAAAGACACTTCAAAATCTGCTTATTTATTATTATTTTGCATTTTCTATCCTTGTAATCATCCAAGATGGCGGCGCTGACTCCGTCCGTGTCCTGACGCCAGTCTGATTCTCTCCATCCCATTCAAGCAAACACTCCTTTTCTTCCAAAAGGAGATTAAATATAAATAAATATAAACAAATATATACAAATTCCACTTTAGTCTCACCATAAATTTAAGCGCCTTCTCCTGTAAAACCGACTCTGAATCCATCATCAACGTATCCAGGACTACCTTGCAGCTTTCAGTCCCGGGACCTGATCTTTTCCCCACTGCAGACACACAGAAGTACACATACGCGCGCCCCCTCCGCTCCGTAGCCTAGGCTATTCTTGGAAATTGTGGGATTTGTAGTTTGCGTTTCACCATATATCCTGACTGTTATCAAGGGTTTAGAACTACATATCCCATCCTCCTCTCTGTTTACGGATCTGTGCGTAACTATGCTTGCTGGGATTGCAGTGATTTCTGTCTTTGAAGAGGCTGAGATTGCGATACATGGGACTACAAATAGCTGTGTGTGTCTGGGTACGTTTTTCTGTTTGTAGTTTTAAAAGGTTTGTTAGGAAACGGTGATTATATAGACTGAAACATTACGGTGTTCATGTATTGATGTTTTTTAAATGCTGAGTATTGGTTTCAGGGCAGACTTCCATTGTGACCTCGCTACTACTGTGCATATATTTCAAACTATTCTTTCTACATGTGATGCATTTCAGAAAATTAAAAGTGTCTAATTAAATACAAATTCCTAGTGTAAAATTACTGGAGTTAAAATGCTGCCAGGCATCTTTTTCACAACAATAGAATATCATAATTATGAGCTAGTATATCTTTCTTATGACATAACGTCCTTGCTTAATGTTAAGCAGAAACATGTTATGATATGTATGTCGTAATTTTGGGGAAAAATGTCTTATTTTGGAATTCATGTTCGGCTATTTTCTATAACTAGAAAGACATTGCGATGGCTGTAGTGAAAGACAGACACGTAAGCAACTTAAATTGGCACAACGCAACGATAGCAAACAATGCAAGTGTAATATGTTCCAAAGAAGGCAGGCACCTCTTCATATGATAACTGCACACAAGTAGCAATTATGTCTCACTTCATAAAGATTTCTGATAGGCTGATTCTGGACTATATGAGCTGTCTTGTAGACCTTCTGGACCCACTGTAGTTCAACTATAAGACAAAGACTGAAGTGGAGAATGCAATTACAGTATCAGTCTGCTCCACAAGGATTATTCTCACCTGGACAAAACTGGCAGCACTATGAGGATGTTTTATGTTTTTTGATTTCTCTAGTGCTTTCAGGACCATCTGGCCATCTCTGTTAAGGGGTAACCTCAGAGATATGCAGGTGGATGAGCCTATGGTGTCCTGGATAAGGGATTATCTGCTGGGCAGTCTAGAGAAGCCCACTGAATCAACAATCTAATTAAAAGGGCGAGCTCATTTATAGGATGGACTGTGAATGTAGTGGCAAAGGAGAGAATGAAAGCCGACCTGAGTGCCATTATGGAAAATCATCTCTCTGACACACTAACACTGAGTACTTTCAGCCAATGAATTATTCAGCAGAAGTGTGTCAACAAATGCTGCTGCAGTTCCTTTGTACCAACAGCAATATGCTTGAATAATGTCTCACTTTGTCTGTGACTACCAAGTCATACATTTTCTTTCTTTTTAATTTTTCTTCTTTTTTAGTCATTCTGGTTTGTGTTCAGAATATAGAAAAAAATAAACAGTTATACATACACTAACTGTTTATGTATTTATTTAAATAGCTTCTGTGAAAAATCAAATTTCCCTCTGGAGACAAATAAAATTCTATCTATCTATCTATCTATCTATCTATCTATCTATCTATCCTGCACTTATGAGATGTACTGACAAGGGGTATGAGGCAGAATATAGGAGTCAGGTGGTGAACTTATTTCTTGGTATTTCTTGGTGCAGAAAAATTGTCTGCAACTTTAAATGAGCAAAACCAATGAACTGGTTATTTAACTTTTGCCATCCCAAAGAACCTTTGCTCTTCTGCATTGCTGCAAGTATGTGGGAATCCACATCAATTACAGGCTGGACTAGTCTCGTAACACAGAGGAACTATATAAGAATGGGTAGAGCAGACTCTTTTTATCCTAAGAGACTGCATTTCCTTTAATATGGATACTAACATCCTTCACATATTCTACATGTCTGTGATGATCAGTTTGATTTTCTAAGCTGTGGTGTACTGGGCTAGTAGCATCATTTCAAGAGAAGCTGACCAAATTAACAAGCTAATTAAAAGGGCAGGCTCAGTTATTGGACACTTGTGAAGTGAAGGAGAAAATGAATACAAAACTGATTTCAGTTATGGACAATGCTACACCTCTTCTCTCTGACACACTAACACTGAGGACTTTCAGCTAATGAATCATTCAGCAGAAGTGTTTCAAGAAATGCTAGTGAGGCTTCTTTATACCAACAGCAATATGCCTGCATGATGCCTCACTGTGACTGGGACTGCCAAGCCTGAGGTTTTTCTTTCTTTTTAGTTTTATCCATTTTTTTCTTTCTTTTTACTCATTCTGGTATGTGTTTTTCCCATCGTGTATGAGTATATATATATATATATATATATATTCATTTATCTATTTATGTACTCATATTTATTTATTTAATGAGCTTCTGTAAAAAGATGCATTTCCCCCTGAAGACAAATAGAAGTTCTATCTATCTATCTATCTATCTATCTATCTATCTATCTATCTATCTATCTATCTATCTATCTATCTATCTATTAGGAGTGTGGATAACAGCAGAAAACACAGTAACTGCATTGGAGATGAGTGATATAGAAAGAAGGGGCCAGGGTACGCAATGCCAAAACTTAGAATGATATTTCATAGCCATCAAAGCACATTACCTTTTCAAATTAAAAATAAAGTGAGTCTGGTCCTTCAACAATATATTTTGGAAGAAAGATATAAGCTGAGAAAATATATTTTGGAAGAGAGATATAAACTGAGAAAGAGAGAGGGATGTGAAAATAAAAACATTATTCTGGCACCTACATATTTTCACAGTATTAGGTATTTCCAGGTTTTAAGGTAATACTAAAAATGAAAACAAAAATAAAGATAAAATTTAAATCATCAGGTTTAGTTTTCACCAATTTGCAGACGCTGGACACTTTTAGCCAACTACCCATACACTGTTGTAAAATGTATTGAACAATTCTATTTTCACGAAGGATTTCTCACTGTTCTGTGAAGCGACAGGTAAGTTTTTGTCAATAAAACACCTGACAAGTAAGCTGACACATTTTCCACTCATGATGAATATCCATGGTAGTCTATAACATCATTTCAAATAAACATTTTGATGATCAGCACATTTCAATGTTAGGGTTCTGGATTACAGTATTATATATGTTACTGGCAATGGGTGAAAAGCAGGTATTGTATAGAATGCCTAGGAAATCTGTAGAATGCATGATGTTTTTAGGCAAAACTTGAAATGTCTGTGTTACCTTAATATGCCATATACTTTCCCTAGGCATTGTAAATAATACCTACAGTAGGCATTACACAGAACGACTTGCTGGGTTGACGCTTGGCATTGCATAGAATGCCTAGGTAATATTTGAAATTTTAATTGTTTCATACTTTGATGTCTCATTCTCAGCATTCTACCGATTTCCTAGTCATTCTGCACAATGCCTAATTTTACACATTGAATACAACATATACAATAAGTGTAAAGAAAGCCAGGAGTATATTTTAACTGACATCAGGCCACATAGACACACAGGGATGTAGTTTCAGTATTCAGTGTTGGATAAGTTGCTGTGTACAGCTCTTCAGGCTCAGTCAGAATTAAAGCTCACATGCTGTCACTTCTGAAGATTTGTAAAAGGATCATCTGTACCTGACACATCTGCTTTATACAACAGAGTGGCAGCTTTCAAAGTTGCCTAATGCTCTTATTATACCACACACATTCAGAAGTTTACTGTGTATGAAAAATCATCACCTTTGTATGCTCACTTATCCCTAGAATTAGAATCTATAATGCTGTCATTGGCCATTGATAAAAAAAAAACTGTCATTATTATAACACAAGAAACTGCTTTTTTCTTTATGTTTTTCCATTCCTACAGACTGTATTCACGTCTCCTGTTACTGCAAAAGCAGCCAAACAGCTGCCCTCCACCAATAGCTGCAGTTCACCGGGGATAACTTGGGGATGTAACTCGGGGATAATGGTGTACATCAGACTAGAGGAGGACAAGCAAGCCTCCTGTTTCCCATTCTCACCAAGTTTTACAGAGGTTCCATCAAGTGTGTTCTGACCAGCTGCATTACGGTCTGGAAATCACAACATGACCAACTGCAAAAGACTGCAAAGAATAATGAGGTTAGTGAAGAATAACATGTTCTCCAAATGCTGTGTCCCTAAAGCCTGCTGAATTTTGCAGGACCGTTTTCACCCCTCTGATGGATTCTTCATTCCTTTGCTGTTGGAAAAAATATTTTACAGCATCAGAGCCTAAACTTTCAGGTTAAGTGACAACTTTTTCCCCCAGACTGTCAGACTCCTCAACACAATGCGGCATCCTCATGATCTTCCACCCTAACCTAACATCTTGGATCACCATCTCTCACTCCAGTTTATGCATAAGTCACTTTGTCTGTCACAATATTTGTCCCTGTAATGATCTGTGGAAATTGCATTTAAATGGAACTCTGTAATTATGGTAGTTAGTATTGGTATATTGCCTACTTACAGTACATTGAATGTTGCATGCTGTTGTCTGTTTCTAAACACTATGCTGTCTTATTTGCACTATGTGTACACCGTGAGCCTTGAGTTCTGATCATTTTGACTGTCTGAAAACTTGTATATGTTTGAGATGGACATAATGTTTACCTTGACTTTTTGATTTTGGACAAGTTATTTCAAGGGTAACAGTAAAGGTATTAAAGTGGACTGGACTGGCCAGTTTAGTGGCAGGAATATTTCTTTGAAAAACAAAGAGCAATTTTTATTTTCATACATCTTCATTAGTTTTGGGATCGCTGTAGCCCAAGCCTGTGCAAAAGTCTGGCAATGAGGCAAGGACATTGGTCCTGTCATAACACAGGTCATTTGCTACAATTACCTAGAGCTCTACTATGCTACAGTTACAGTTCTGTGTAGTACAACTTACACATAACGTTTTTCATAACTTGCATTACAACATAATACAAAATGTTTGCTAATGATAACAATCAAACCAGACCCAAAACAGAAGCAAAAAAATACCAAGACACAATATGAAACTGACATATTTTTTCAGCAAAAACTATTACTTTCTCAATAAAAAAGTAAAATCATACTTTCTTTTTTTGGTAATAATGTATGGTATTTATTTCACAGTGTTACCACAATGTCTTAGTATCACACATTGGTGTCCACTTTACATGAATATTTGGGTTCAAATAACCTTAGGCAGCAAAATAAATATTTAAATTCAGCTGCTTTTCAATTGGGGCACAGTGTACAGTGGTAGCGCTGCTGCCTCGCAGTTAGGAGACCTGGGTTCGCTTCCTGGGTCCTACCTGCGTGGAGGTTGCATGTTCTCCACGTGTCTGCATGGGTTTCCTCCGGGCACTCTGGTTTTCTCCAATAGTCTAAAGACATGCCAGTTAGGTGCATTGGTGATTCTAAATTGTCCCTAGTGTGTGCTTGGTGTGTGTATGCCCTGCGGTGGGCTGGCATCCTGCCTGGGGTTTGTTTCTTGCCTTGCACCCTGTGTTGGCTGGGTTTGGCTCCAGCAGACCCCCGTGACCCTGCAGTTAGGATATAGCGGGTTAGATAATGGATGGATGGATGAATGCTTTTCAGTTGATTATCTTTGACAACATATGTTGATTAAGTTCAGAGATTGGACATCTGAATTGAAATATTTTCATCAGAGGATCATAGTCACGTTTTACTTAAATGAAGCATTAAAAACTGTGACACGTCTGAGGAGTGCAACGGAGTGGAGATATTTAATTTTTGCTGAGAGGCAGAGTTGCCTACTTTTTTCCCATTTCTAATTTATGGGAAACATTTAGATTAGATTAGATTAGATTCAACTTTATTGTCATTGTACAGGTACAATGAAATTCTGCTTGGCATCTAACCAGAAAGTGCAAATATTAGAGTAAGGTGCAATAGACAGTAAGGTGCAATAAGGCAGCATACAAATGAGAATATGTATCTATATGATATTTGAATTTTCAGGTAGTAGTTGTGAGATATGGCCGGCTATTTATCCCAGCCAATACCCCCAGGCTGCCAGAGGGAGCCCTCCTTGCAGCATGGAGCTACCCCGAATGCCAGCAAGGAATTATGGACAGTGGACTTTTAATGCACAGCCGTGCTGGATACCACGGGGGTCGCCAGGAGTCGCTTCAGGGAGGCCCAGGGATTATTTGCACCATAATCTGGAAGTGCATCTTAATCACAGCGACACAAGGAATGATGTGCTTCCGGGGTGAAGAAAAAGGATTTTTATCTGACCCGGAAGTGTCCCATGTCACGTGGACAGAGAAGGCGAAAGGACTATAACAGGATTGTGGGAAATCCCAGAGGGTGAGCTGAGTTGGGTGGCAGGGTGGCTAAGCGTCTGGGAGTGGAGGATTGAGTATTGGTTATTTGATTATTGATTTATTGCGTATTGTGGAGAGGAGGGTGCTTTGTGCACTTTATTATTATAATAAATATTCATCTTTGGACTTTTACCTGGTGTCTGACGTCTGGTCTGAGGGTTCAGGGGGTTAATTAATTATCACATAGTATATACAAGGAAGAATATATAGATATGAATACTGATCTAGAGTACAGATACATGCTATGAATAAATATAGAAATTTTTATATACAGAATAGACATATGTGAACAGGCAAAAATATACAAACCCTATTTCCAAAAAAGTTGGGACACTTTCTAAAACTGCAATAAAAACTAAAATCTGTAATTTGGTAATTCACTTGAACCTTTATTTAACAGGAAAAAGTACAAAGAAAAGGTTTTATCAATAGCACCTGATGACCCCGAATCTCTTGATTCGCTAACACAATGTCTAACCTGTATCTCAGAATGGATGAATAGTAACTTTCTCAAATTAAATAAAGAGAAAACCGAAATCTTAGTGATTGGCAATAATGGATACAATGAGGCTATTAGAAATAAACTGGATGCATTAGGATTAAAAGTCAAAACAGAGGTAAAAAGCTTAGGGGTAACCGTTGATTGTAATCTGAATTTTAAATCGCATATTAATCAGATCACTAGGACAGCATTTTTTCACCTAAGAAACAGCAAAAGTTAGACCTCTTATATCATCGAAAGATGCAGAGAAATTAGTTCATGCGTTTGTTTTCAGTCGGCTAGATTACTGTAACGCACTCCTCTCAGGACTACCCAAAAAAGACATAAATCGTTTGCAACTAGTGCAGAATGCAGCTGCTAGAATCCTTACCAGGAAAAGAAAATCCGAACACATTTCTCCAGTTTTGATGTCACTACAGTGGTTACCTGTGTCATTCAGAATTGACTTTAAAATTCTGCTTATGGTTTATAAAGCCTTAAATAATCTCGCCCCGTCTTATATATCGGAATGTCTGACACATTATATTCCAAATCGCAACCTCAGATCCTCAACTGAGTGTTTCCTTAGAATTCCAAGAGCAAAACTAAAAATAAGTGGTGAGGCGGCCTTCTGCTGTTATGCACCTAAAATCTGGAATAGCCTGCCAGTAGGAATTCGCCAGGCTAATACAGTGGAGCACTTTAAAAAACTGCTGAAAACACATTATTTTAACATGGCCTTCTCATAACTTCACTGTAATTTAATCCTGATACTCTGTATATTCAATTCATTATAATAACTATTCATTCAAAATCTGTACTAACCCCTACTCTCTCCAACAATGATGGATGGATTAAAAGCCAGAAGTCTGTATGACCATCAGCATCAAGTGACTCCGTGAGAACCCTAACTACAAAGAGGACTATTTCATTTATGTTAGGTAGAATGCCCAGAGGGGACTGGGCGGTCTCGTGGCCTGGAACCTCTACAGATTTTATTTTTTTCTCCAGCCTTCTGGAGTTTTTTTTTGTTTTTTCTGTCCACCCTGGCCATCAGACCTTACTCCTTTTCTATGTTAACTAATGTTGTCTTATTTTAATTTCTTACTTTGTCTTTTATTTTTCTTTTCTTCATTATGTAAAGCACTTTGAGCTACTTTTTGTATGAAAATGTGCTATATAAATAAATGTTGTTGTTGTTGTTGTTTTCAGTGTTTTCACAGACAAACTTAATTCTATTTGTTATACATAAACAGATTTAGAAATTGATGCCTGCAACACACTCCAAAAAAGTTGGGACAGAGGCAAGTTTACCACTGGGTCATATCCCCTTTTCTTTTAATTACAGTACACGTAATTTGTTATTCCCTGTGATTCCTAATCATGCAATATGTCATCTTCAGGTGATGAGATCTTCATCTGTAGTCATTAAGTTTCACATCTTCTCTCACAAGAAATCATGCAATATGCAATTGGACTTACAGAACAATTTGAAAGTACAGTATTATCTTAAGGCTTTTAATTGTAATTTGATCACAAAGACTTTATTGATTAATGTCATATATTTTGATAAGAATTACATATTTTGCAGGTCCTTTAACAAATGATATCCACCAGTTATAAGTAAATATCTGATTACTACTTTTCTTGTACATATTATTTTATTTCATTGAATGTTTATTAATTAATTTTGAGAACCCACTTACCTTACCTTACCAGGTAAGGTAGTTACATTGCAGATGATGTGCCTATCCCTCCAGTTTTGTGCACATGGTATGAAGCAACTGCGTGACTGTATTAAGTTTAGACTTGACAATCACCATATGGTGCGTGTCTTTGACTAACATCTGTTCAGTTCTTGTCACTTCTTTCATCTCAGGTAGGGTTTCCAAGTCTGGGATTATACACCAGAAAGACAAAAGGCAGCTTCCCCATAAAATAAGCAGCTATTGAGTGGGCCAGATTTTGGAGCATGCAGGGAAAGTTTCATTACTAAGTATAGTTGCCATTTTTGGGGAAGAGGAAGTAAATGCATCAGTGTCAGTTACCCTGTGTCTCCTTGCAATTCTTGTATCCTGGATCTGAAGGCTTAATAGAGGTGTGATAGGGTACAGTGTTAATTTTGTTGGTAAAAAATAAGACGAAAAATATTGTTCAAGTACATTTTTCAGTGACGAAAACGTAACGAAAACTAAATGAAAATGCGCCTTTAATGACGAGGTATTAGACGAATGCTTTTAAAATAATTGTTGACGAAAACTAAACAAAACGAAAATGTTACACACAGACAACTGGACAGTGAGCGATGTGAAGCTCTTTGCACATCTTTATTACACGTGATATTACACAACAAAAAACTAGCATGAATGCAGTGGTGCAATTTTAAAAATGTGTAAGCACGCTTATAACTGGATAACGTGAAGTTTGGGCACCATCAGGAAAACATCACGTCAGCCGGCATCCTGGCCAACTGGATTCTCGGGCGAAAAAGATGGTCAGACAATTACAACGCTGATGAAAATAAAAGTGCGTGTAGTCATGTGGAATGAAGCTCACGGGAAAGAACACCACAAATATGAAGAGTTGTCTAGAGGCGCACTATCCTGAGAGTCATGCCAAGGTATGTAACGTTATCTAGCTGGCCACTTGCCAGACGCCAATACCGTTACAGCTGGCTAATACAAATGCGTAAAGTACGAATACGGAAAACGTGCATATTAATGAAAGGAGAATCCAACCTAGAGACACACACTGGATTTTGTTTTTGCCAGTTTTATCTCTTTACGAGTTACTTAAGAAACAGAATCGTGCAGCTTTGAGAGCGCAATCAGATGTGCTCAGCTTCAGATGTGAGTTGTTAACTGTTTTGCTTGTAGTGTCACGCATTTGTTACAGCAGATGAAATGACTGGGGGATTAATCGCTTTTAATAGTGTCCTACAAAGACCCGATAAAGGAATGGAAGCTTCGCAATCGTTCTTTGATTGTAATGAGCTAATCTTCACCTGTTCGTCCGCGGATCCATCCATTTTGGAATTGGTGTATACAGTTCAGGGTTGTGGGTGAAACCCCTTCACACGCATCCACATACACATATGGGCACAGTGGCAGTGACGACAACAGTGGTCGCGATTAAACATCGAGGCAAGTTTCAAAGGAAATGGCTATTTGGCTTGTCTACGTTACCGATGAAATGCAGCTGCCCCATTTGTTAATACTAATATAAAATGTATGTAAGATTTCAGTCCTTGAAGTGCTTCTCCCAATTAACACGATATGTACACGTTCAGTACGGCAAAACAACACTGCTTCATTACTGAATACGACTTTGAAAATGCTAAATTTGTGTTATTAGTTTAGTTTTCGAGGGCAAACTAATGTTTATGAGCATAACCCCTAAAATGTGAAGAACGTAGTAAAAACACTTATGTCATATATTAAAAAGGTAAGTTAGTGAATACAGTCTCTCAGTTACGATTAATTTATTAGAGGTAACTTTTATAATTGTGGATTTGTACACAGGCTAAGCAATAACAAAGTCTGATCACTCATTTAAGACACTTTGGAAACAGTACAGTTAAGGCTCTTTTACAAGAGTTCTGAAATATTGGGGAAAATATATCATGTAAAAACTATGACTCATCCGTTAAATGCTACTCGTTAGTGAGTTTTTTTTTTTAACAAACTAATTATGTAAATATAAATGTTACAGTAGCAAATGTTGCAAACCTAACTGAGTGATTCTCTGACAAACCAGATTTTGAAATTATGTGTTACAAAAACAGCTTTTAAGGTTATGTTTAAATGAATGTAGCCTAAATTATTTTGGAATTCACTAATTCAACAGTACAGATATAATAATGTTTGAATTTTTATTTCTAGTATTATTTTAAACAGCATTTTTCAGTTGCTGGAGAAAAAATATCAGAGAATAAATTTAAAATGTGCACATGGTCAGATAAACCAGATGGTCAATGATGATCTCATTCTTTACAAACTCAATGCTACAATGAAATCCGTGTTGCTTGGTCCAGCCTTTTTTAGGAAAATCTTATAGCAGCATAACTAAGGCATGCTGAAGGCCAGAAAACTGAGATGACAGAGCAGAGCTGCCATTATCTGACCAAGAACTTTTGGTGTAAATCTTTTTTACACCTACTCTTCGTTTTATGTTCAATAATCTCTACATGTGGTTTGGCTCCTTAGTGTACCTGTTAGTATAGGTACCGTATATTCTTATTCATACTTTAAATAAGGTATCCATCTGATTTTGACTTTTTCACCAATTTACTTTTACTTGTAGTTGACTAAACAACAACAACAACATTTATTTATATAGCACATTTTCATACAAATAATGTAGCTCAAAGTGCTTTACATAATGAAGAAAAGAGAAATAGATAGATAGATAGATAGATAGATAGATAGATAGATAGATAGATAGATAGATAGATAGATAGATAGATAGATACTTTATTAATCCCAAGGTGAAATTCACATATTTTAGCAGCAGCATACTGATACAAAAAACAATATTAAATTAAAGATTGATAATAATGCAGGTAAAAAACAGACAATAACTTTGTATAATGTTACCGTTTACCGCCCTGGGTGGAAATAAAGAGTCGCATATAGTTTGGGGGAGGAACGATCTTCTCAGTCTGTCAGTGGAGCAGGACAGTGACAGCAGTCTGTCGCTGAAGCTGCTGTTCTGTCTGGAGATGACACTGTTTAGTGGATGCAGTGGATTCTCCATAACTGATAGGAGCCTGCTGAGCGCTCGTCACTCTGCCACAGATGTTAAACTGTCCAGCTCCATGCCAACAATAGAGCCTGCCTTCCTCACCAGTTTGTCCAGGTATGAGGCGTCTTTCTTCTTAATGTTGCCTCCCCAGCACACCACTGCATAGAAGAGGGCGCTCGCCACAACTGTCTGACAGAACATCTGCAGCATCTTATTGCAGATGTTGAAGGACGCCAGTCTTCTAAGGAAGTATAACCGGCTCTGTCCTTTCTTACACAGAGCATCAGTATTGGCAGCCCAGTCTAATTTATCATTCAGCTGCACTCTCAGGTATTTATATGTCTGCACCATCTGCATACAGTCACCTCTGATGATCACGGGGTCCATGAGGAGTCTGGGCCTCCTAAAATCCACCACCAGCTCCTTGGTTTTGCTGGTGTTCAGGTGTAGGTGGTTTGAGTCGCACCATTTAACAAAGTCATTGATTAGGTCCCTATACTCCTCCTTCTGCCCACTCCTGATGCAGCCCACCATAGCAGTGTCGTCAGCGAACTTTTGCACGTGGCAGGACTCCGAGTTGTATTGGAAGTCCGATGTATATAGGCTGAACAGGACTGGAGAAAGTACAGTCCCCTGTGGCGCTCCTGTGTTGCTGACCACAATGTCAGACATGCAGTTCCCAAGACGCACATACTGAGATCTGTCTTTAAGATAGTCCACGATCCATGCGACCAGGTATGAATCTACTCCCATCTCTGTCAGCTTGACTCTAAGGAGCAAAGGTTGGATTGTGTTGAAGGTGCTAGAGAAGTCTAGAAACATAATTCTTACAGCACCACTGCCTCTGTACAAGTGGGAGAGGGATCGGTGTAGCATATAGATGATGGCATCCTCCGCTCCCACCTTCTCCTGATATGCAAACTGCAGAGGATCGAGGGCGTGTTGAACCTGTGGCCTCAGGTGGTGAAGCAGCAGCCTCTCCATGGTCTTCATCACATGTGATGTCAAAGCAACAGGCCGGAAGTCATTCAGCTCACTAGGACCTTTGGGACTGGGGTGATGCAAGATGTTTTCCAAAGCCTCGGGACTCTCCTCTGTTCCAGGCTCAGGTTGAAGATGCGCTGTAGAGGACCCCCCAGCTCCTATGCACAGACCTTCAGCAGTCGTGGCGATACTCCATCTGGACCCGCTGCTTTGCTGGCACAAAGTCTCCTCAGCTCTCTGCTCACCTGCGCTGTTGTAATTATGGGTGGGGATGTCTCTCCTGTGGTGGTATCAGCAGAAGGATGTGTGGAGGGTGCAGTACTCAGAGGTGAGAGTGAGAGTGGGTTAGGGTGGTCAAACCTGTTAAAGAAGTTGTTCATTTGGTTTGACAAAGAAAAAGACAAAGTAAGAATTAGAATAAGACAACACTAATTAACATAGAATAAGAGTAAGGTCCGATGGCCAGGGAGGACAGAAAAAAGACTAAAACTGATTTACTTTTTCTCAACTAAAATTGATTTATTTTTTGTGGACTAAAACAAGACTAAAACTAACAATAATTAAATGACTAAAATGTGACTAAAACTAAAATGCAAATTAGTCAGAAGACTAAAACTAAATCAAAATGTATTATCAAAATTTACACTTAAACTGTACCTATATATAAGTGCAGTGGTTGTTGCCAGTCTAATATTAAGAAAAGTTAGGATGCATCTGGAAGACCATTACAAAGCAGACCAACAGTCTTTCAGAGAGATGAATAGTTGTTTGCTCCTATCTTTCTAGTCTTTGAATATTTTCAAAGCCAGCTGCATTCTTAGTTTTAATAAAACATTTTTCAGGACTATCACTCTGGGTGGAAGAAGTGGGTGTTGCATGTCTGATAAATGTCAACCTACTGACACACCCAAATTTGAACAGATCAACAGTCACTCCAAAGACATTGAAGAACCCCTCTATTACAGTTGTAGCCACAGTCTCAGGTTTTAATAAGGCAATGTGCAGGCCCCTGACCCTTGGCAATGTAATCTGTTACAATCAAGACAAATCTTGCTTGAGTGGGCATGCAAGTAAACATTTCATTGTACTCTGTACATGTAATAATAATACTACTACGACGACTATGACTACTACTACTACTACTACTTCTACCACCTCCTCCAAGTCTCTTGATGCCCATGATCAGCTTAAATGTTTTGCTGACATCGAGGGAGAGATTGTCAGTACTTCAACATTCAGTGAAACTCTTAACTTTTTTCCTGTATCCTTGCTCTTTGTTATTGGCAAGCAGATCCACACAATAATCATGCCAAAGCAGAGGAAGCAGCAATGTACTGAGCACAACGCCTTATGGTGTTCCAGTGTGAAGAATGAGGCTACAGTATTTGGTGCTCATAATCTCCAGATATGGCAGTCTGAGGTCTACAAGGCAGAAGTCCTTAATCCAGTTACATAGTGAAGTGTTCTGTCTAAGAGCGCAAAGTCTTGCTTTTCCTGAGCTTCAAGGTGTTGATGGTGTTGAATTCTGAGCTAAAGTCAATAAACAGCATTCTCACTTAGGTATTTCTTTTGTCAAGGTGAGTTGGGCTGCATGGATGGCAGAGAAAGCTGCATCCTTTATCAACTTATTTACAAAGTAGGCAAATTGATGTACTGCTCCTAGAGCCAGCATGATTAAAATATGCGCTGCCCTCTTAGAGCAGCAGCAAAGAAAGAAAAAAATAATAATCTTGGGCGCGAGCGACTAACACTACTTTCCTACGACACCACCACAAGTACAGAAACACACCAATGAATACAGAGTTAAGTTAAAAATGATTATTAGAAGAAATTACACACCCTTACTGTAACAACAACCCTTGCATACATATTATCGCACTGCAGCGCTTCCCACCCAACACAAATCACAGCACAAAACACTTAACCATATATACCACTACTGTAATACATAAATTTGAGGAAAAAAAAGAAAAAAATCATGTATTCGTAGTCCTTTAAATATTCTCTGTAAGGGATGACTATCTCAGTCTGTGGTGGGGAATGATGCGCCAAACCATACCTTCTGTTCCGGGAAACATACAGATCAACTCCCTTGTGCTGGACCATCAGGTCCTCTCCCGAATACCTTCACCGGAAAGGAAAAATAATTTATCCTGAAATGAACCCGGGTTCACCTGACCTTTTTCGTGCAGTGTCTATCTCTTTCCCTCTTGCATTTTCCTTTAATGGCATCCACTTCTCTCTTGGCTCTGCGCTCCCCTCTCCTTTTTCCCGCCACCCATTTACATACCGTTGGCTCCTCCCTGTACAGTCTGTTGGGCTCTCCAAGCCAGGTGCTCCCCTCCCCATGTACCATTAGCCAGCCCTACAAATTAAGCCATTCAACAATTATCAGGAATGGGGAAAGGTGCAAACTCACAGTGACACACACACATATTCCAGACGACCGTTACACCGATGCAAGTTAAAGGTGTCATAGATGCTGAACTTTATATGGACCGTGGTCAACCAATTAAAACACTTCATGGTGATGGAGTAAGCACCACAGATTGGTGTCATTTAGACATGCGAATGTAGGTTTCTTCGACACTGGAATAATGGTGGTTGTGTTAAAGCTGATAGGAGCTGTAGCCTGAGCAAGGGATATACTAAAGATGTTGAAAAAATGCTTGCCAGTTGTTTTGCTCTGAGTACATTAAATTTGATGCTGTCTTTACCTACAGCTTTGTGGGTATTCTCTCTCATAAAATATCTCCTTACTTCATCTGTGAAGTGAGAGAAGCACGACACCTAGTGGAGCAGCAGCTCTGCTGGCATTTTTTGTGCTTGATTTAAAATGAACTAGAAGTTATTTAGCTCATCTGGCAAGGAGACATCAGTGGCTATTGCATGGGGGATTTGTGCTTGCCTGAATACCTTGCCACATGTGCCGTGGTTCTAAATTGTTAATGAAGTAGGTTTCTACCTGTACTTTTTAGTTGGCATTAGCAGTTTTTATGCCAGCTTTGATGATGCTTTTGGCTGATTTCAATGATTTAGTTTTGCTAGATTTAAATGCTATGTTACAGGCTTTAAGTAGAAAATTGACTTGACTATTCATCCTTGTTTCCTGATTAGGCAGTGTTCTTATTTATATAGTAGTTACACCATCATCAACCATTTGTTGATGTAACTACTTACTAATACATAATCTTTTATTTTGTGTTCCCTTGCTGGCCATTTGCTTTGGACATATTCCAGTCAGTGCAATCTAAACAGTACATTGGCATCTTGCTACACTTTCACTTCTTTTAATGTTGATTTCACTCATTTCAACAGCTATCTGTGTGGACCAAATAGAAATAAAAAGTTATGAGTTCACTAACCAGACTGGTAGAAAAGGCTAAAAAAGCCTTGTAAGGGTCATGTGTATTTTATAAACACAATCTATACTTCTGTGAGACAAAATATTTGGACAATTTTAAATTGTTCAAGTTCTGTTGACTTTGTAAGCTTCTAAATACATGTTACTCCCTTCAGCAACTTCAGCAAATTGCCTTCTCTTTCAATCACCAGCATGGCACAACTTAGTTCCATTCTGGTCATATTTTAAGTAAAATCCTTTTTAAGTTACTAAGCAATGTTAATAATGAGTATAATAACAGTAGCAAGCAAAATGAAAGGAGAACCTGACTAAAATTCTTTGCTCTGGTAAATTACATACCCTTGTGACACCCGGCTGGGGTTCATGCCCGGCCGGGATGCCCAGGAGGACCGGAGGAGGGTGCTTGCTAGCGGCTCTGCGTGAGTTGGAGGAGTGCCTCCAGCCCGCTGAGTCGCTATTCCAGGTGGTACGCGTCCTCCGTAGAGGATTGAAGGAGCTGGAGATGAAAGCGGCCGCGTCCGTGATGACGCTGTGACAGTGGGCGGATCGGCGCGGCGCTGGAGTCTTCAGCCGGAGGGACGTGGCGGGGAAGGTAAGTGAGACCGTCCCCATAAAGGAAAAGGGAGATCCCACCGCAGGGGCCCATGACATTCGTGATCGGAACCATGTCGGTTCCTCCGATAGGAAGGGGCATGCAGCTGGGTGCACACGTCCAGAGAAGTGCCATTCCCCAAAGTCAGCGGAGGAAAAAGGAATGTAGGCGGTCCCGTCAGTATCGTCACCTGGAGGAACACGGAACCCGCGGAGGGGGTGCCAAACAGGCAAGTTCCGGGGTCCCTGTCAGAGGGGGGAGCGCTGCCAGTGCGTGGCACAGAGGGACACCAGGGAAGGGTGTCCAGGCAGCGGTTCTGCCCCCTTGTTTCTGTGTGTTACAGGACTGGACCCGGGACGAGCAGTAGGACCTGCTTCGTGGAAAACCGGCCCTCATTGGAAGGACCGTCTGGCAGGACGACACTTCGCTGGCGATGGGGCAGCCCCACAACCGGCGGAGGCTACGAAGGCATGAGCGGCGCAGAACAGAGGGACGCGAAGACCTCGGAGAGGGTGCCGAAGAAGAGAGTTCCAGGGTGCCAGATTGGACCCTGGACAAAAAGTAGGACCCACTTCGGGGTTGAACCGTCCTCACGGATTGTGTCGCTCAGACCAACGGAACTTCGCTGGCGATGGGGCACTGTGGCACCCGGCTGGGGTTCATGCCCGGCCGGGATGCCCAGGAGGACCGGAGGAGGGCTTGTGCCTCCTCCAGAACATGAGGGGGCGACCGCCCTGGTTGCTTTGGGGGCCACGGGTACAGAGCTTGGAAACTCAAGCCTGTAGGGGCCCATGGTCACCGCCAGGGGGCGCCCCAATGCCTTGGGAGCCGTGGACCTCAGCACTTCCGCCACACCCGGAAGTGCTGGGGGGAAGAGGATTGGGGACACACGGAGGACTTCTGGGTACACAACCAGAGCTTCCGCCACACAGGGGTGGCTCCTCGGGAAGCACCTGGAGTCCATCTGGGGTGTATAAAAGGGGCCGCCTCCCTCCAGTCAATGGCAAGAGTTGGGTGGAAGAGGACGAAGCTTGGTGGAGAGGAGTGGAGGTGGACCAGAGACTGAGAAGGCATTGTGTTGTGTGGCCAGGACTTAAGGGGTGATTGGTGCTGCGGCACTGGGTATTGTGCACTTGAACCTTGTACATAATGTATAATAAACGTGTGTGTGGTGAAACCATCGTGTCTACCTGTCTGTGTCCGGGATGTTCCCCACATCCTTTAGTTATCCCTGTTTGTTTTAACTAAATGCACACTTTTTGGATTCTGCCACTGTGTCGTGCTTTTCAGAAGCTGTTGTCTGCCATTTGTAGCCTGCTTGTGCGTTCACCATCTGTCTTTGGACATACGTTCTTCATCTCAGATTGCTGTCCTCCTACTCTTCTGGTGCATACTGTTTGCCAAACATACTGTAGCCATTAAGTATCATACAATACCTGTAGTGCATGCATCTCTATGGGGTGTGTCCTATATGGATGCATGTGAATTTACAGGGAAATTAATCACATAACTATCCCCCCATATTGCAGTAAATCATTAGTCGGCTGACAAACTGAATGCTTTTTAGTGCAGGTTTGATAAGATACAGAATACAATGGGCATTATCTCCAGCCCTCTCAGTGTATAGACATATATGACTCTCCTCCCCACACATTCTCCCACTCAATCTGCTTTAAATATCTCCGAAGAAGATGTGTATCGGCTCTTCTAAGGACAACATACAAAGAAAGCAATAGGTCCGGATGGGGTCTCACCCTCCTGCTTAAAAATCTGTGCTGATCAGCTGGCCCCTGTCTTCACTCAGATTTTCAACAAATCATTAGCATTGTATGAAGTTCCCTTATGCTTCAAACAAGCCACAATCGTACCAGTCTGCAAAAAATCCAGTATAACAGAACTGAATGACTACAGGCCTGTTGCTCTCACGTCTGTGGTCATGAAGACCTTTGAGAGACCAGTGTTAGCTCACTTGAAGGACATCATAGCTCCCTTGTTGTACCCTCTTTAGTTTGCTTACCAAGAGAACCGGTCAGAGGATGATGCAGTCAACATAGATCTACACTACATCCTGCAACATCTTGACAACTCAGGGACACATGCAAGGATTCTGTTCATGGATTTCAGCTCTGCATTCAACCCTATAATCCTGGGAACTCCTCCATTCAAAACTCACCCAGCATTCCACCCCTGCATCCACCTATCAATGGATCAACAATTTCCTGGCCAATAGAAAACAGCAGGTGAAACTGGGGAAACTCACATCTAGCTATCGTATAATCAAAATGGGTGCCCCCCCAGGAATGTGTGCTCTCCCCACTGCTCTTTTCCCTCTACACTAATGACTGAATGACACTCTTTCAAACTTATCAAATTTGCAGATGACACAACCATCATTGGGCTCATCAGAAATGGTGACGGGTCTACATACAGATGGGAGGTTGTGCAGTTGGCCTTTTGGTGTAGACATAACAATCTGGAGCTAAACACTCTCAAAACTGTAGAGATGACAGTGGATTTTAAGAGATGTCCCATAATATTATCCATTCCCTCCATACTTAACACTGCTGTGAAAGTTTTGGAAACCTTTATATCCAGACTTTTCTGTTATTCATGTTTGCTGCTGTTATTCATTTTTGCTAATAAATATCACATTGCTTAAACTTTTATACTTTGTCTACACATCTTGAATAATAAAGTGATACAAAGCAGCTGTGGGCAGATTGCAGTTTTCTCTCACTGGGTTAGCAGCTAAAGAAGTATACCTCCAATAGTGAGCACCATGGGAAGGACTAGTTTGCCATTGGTTAAACATGCATGCATCAGCCTCCAGTGCCCAGTGGTCTTCTCAAGGCAAGGCTAGTGAACCATTGTCTGGAATACTGAGGAGTGATAGGCTGTGCAGACATCAGTCAATATCAGTGTTTGCATGTGTGTTTGTGTGATCCGTGTGTGTGTGTGCGTGTGTGTGTGTGTGTGTATTAAGCTTAGGGTGCATGAGAGTAGGGCAACCCACAACGAATCTACTGAGCCTACTCACCCCTATTAATACAATAAGTAAATGCTCTCTAGTAGACTGGGTGTTTTTCCAGGAATGGTATTTACCTTGTTTCCAATCCTCTGTAACCCTGAACTGGATAAAATGGGTACATAAAATGAATGGATGGATGAATAGATGGATGGATTTACTTTAAAGCATTGGTTCCCAACCTATCCTATACCCCGCACCCCTAGAAAATGTTTGATGTATGCTTGCAAAGTAATATTACATTTGAAGATGAAAAAGTCAGATTTCTACTTTTTGAACCACAAATTGAGCCGCATACAGTGCTGAGGGTGAACAAACAAATAAAAAAAATAAGCTTTTAACTTGGTGCATAAAATTTAAAAATAAATTGAGCAATTTACCTTTAGAAATCTCAGTAATCTTGTAAATGAATCTCATGTAAAGCTTAGACACTCAATTGATGTTTTAGGGCATGGGGTATCCCGTGAAACATCAAGTGCCTTGAGGAAATGACACACAATCAGCGCTCAACGGGTTTGACGGACTGGAGCTCCCCATGAAGCAATGAAACACAGTTGATGAGCTTTGTCCCCCGATAACACCTGCATTGCAGTTGCAGATGCGCTGCTCAGTTAAAATTGCTGCGCTACTGCCAAGACCGTCAGTAAGAGAGATGGGCTGAGTGTAAGCAGGGGTGTTGGATCCAATTCAGCCCCCAAATTGTCCTTAGCAAAAATCTTGATTAAACCTCGAAGTTAGTGATGTTTCACAATCAGGGTTTGCGCAGAAATCAATACTTGACTTCACCTTCTCTGCGGATCATTGCAAGGTCCTAATTCCATTCTCTTAAAAAAGTTATTCGCCTTTAAGAACAGTAAAGAACCTACAAGAATGCGCCCTTCTACGACTCATTTACAGGTGACAATTGCCCGTACAATGCTTGATTCTGTTCATATTATAGAACAGGAGCACAAACTAATAAATGACCAACAAATGATGGCACATTGCAAACCACGATAAAGTCAGACAACGCACTTCACTCAATTTTGGTAAATTGCAATGCAGCCTTCCTTCTTGTTGTACCCCCTGAAATGCCACCACACTCCAGGCTGGGAACCTCTGCAGTTGAGAAAGACAGTGGCACAGGGGATAAGCTTGTCACTTCACAACTCTTCCTGAATTACCAGCTTTTGTGCCTTCTTATGTGAGATTTACATATTCACCTCATGTTTGTAAGAGTTGCATCAAGGGACTCCAAAGTCAGGTTAATTAGTGATTCTAAATTGGCCCCGTTGTAATTGTACTCTTTAGGGGACTGGCATGCTATTCAGGGATGGATATTGGTTTGAGTGTGTTGCTACCAGTAAAGGCTTTTTCTTTTCACTGCCTTGACTAGAAATGAGCAGGTATGAAAAATGATGCATTCATGTTGATTATATTAATCATAATTTACAGCCTCTTCCAATGTAGTGATAATTAAAATGTGCAAGAAATAAATAAAAAATAAAGTGGCACTGCCGCATAAATACAGAACTGATCCTTATGCAAAACTAACCAATTTACAAAAGAATCAGCAAAATGAGGTGTATGATTTTTGCTGATTTATGCCCAGGGAAGACAACAATTATTTATAACCCGGCAGCTGTGCTGGAAGATTCATCCTCTGGAAGATTCCGACTGTACATCAGAGAGCGAATGGGAACAGAGCTATGACTAATGACTCTTTTACATATAAATGAGAACTCACATACCAGGAACTGTAAAAATACAATAACTCAATTGACATCTCATCTCTTTATCATATGCATAGGCAAGCAGCCTATAAATTTTTAACAGACAAATACAGAGTGTTTTTTTCTAGCACCTCTTTCCACACAGTGAGCAAAAACCATAAAATATTAATTAGTTTTATCTTATCAATCTGTTATGGAATTTGGCAGGCTCAGACATTTTTCAGTCTGGCTTTAAAAGAACAGTGGAGTTTATGGCAAGAGCTGGTAAAAACTGTGGAGGCAGGGTCATTAGAAGAATCTTGAAGATAACAAAAGGCAGCAAGCAACAGTTAATTGGTGATTCATTAGGAGTCAAGAGTGTGTCACATGTTATCCAGCCAGGGCTGGCTCCTGTCTTGTGCCCGATGTTAAATCCTGGATCAGGTAAGTTTAGAAATGAATGGGTGAGTGAATGCATATTGAGAGGCAGTGATAAATTCCATTCATGCACTTCTTGTACTTACTTTGTCCATTGTTAGGTAATTTGGGGAAAGGCAGAAACAAGATATGGATGGTACTGTAGCCACTTACAGGGTGATCTCAAATGAGAACATTTTAAAGTTACAAATAACCAGAGGACCTTCAATAATAATAATAATAATTCTTTACATTTATATAGTGCTTTTCTCACTACTCAAAGTGCTCTCCACACAGGGAGGACCCAGGAAGCGAACCCACAATCGCCTTACTGCAAAGCAGCAGCACTACCACTGTGCCACCTGTGAGTACATGCATGAGCACAATAAAAATGTTCAAACTCCATAAAGGAAATGAATGGACTTGGGAATCGATTTCGGGTTTCTGGAGCCATAAGGCAGTAACACTAATTAATGTGCCACCTTTTATACACTGTAGATGACTGCAGTCTATTCAGAGTTGACAATAATATCATGTTTCATAAGTAAAAAAAGTAATTACGAGAAATGTTGAGGACATGGCTACTAGAAGTTTACTTGAAGGTGACAAAAAGTCATGAAATGTGTGGGCTATAGTAGCCGCTGGTTCCTACAAGGGGTCTTCAATTATTTTGCTATGTTATATTTTTTAAAATTCAGTTAACTTACAAGTATTTCAGTTTAACTTTACATCAATATAAGTGTCTGATGTCTCAGTATGGTTACGTCACTAGTCTACAAGCTTCTGAATACCTTCGTCTAAAAAGTTTTTTGGTTGGGTGCAATAGTAGGTATGTACTACTTCTTTAATTAACATTGTCTCCTGGTTCTTATGTGATTTGCCCTACTGCTTCTGTTATGTTGATGAGAATGATAGCTCCAGTTTCTACTTTGCGACTCTAGTCTGATAATTATTTAGACAACTCTCTCAGTACTGACTGTGTAAACAATTGGTAATTTCAGCTTCTTTTGACCACAAAATCACCTCTTCTTTGATTTTTTTCTAATCCAAACTGAAAGCCACAAAGCCTTGTTTACAATTTGCACTTTGGCAGTGACAGGGTACTGAACCATCAGACTAAAGATTACAGCATTCTAATGTATTAGAGTGTTACTTTGAAGAAGAAAAAGGACATACAAATCATTTGAAGAATGCTTGTATTTCAGAAACTTTGACAATCGCCCTGTAAATGAAGCCCATGTGTAACTGACCTCTTTATTTAGTGTCATTGTCATAAATATTGACAGACATTTGTCTTGCTGGGATTAGTGTTCTGTTGTCAGTCCTTTCAGTTTTGGTGACATATCTATTTTCTTTAAATAAAGCTATTGTGTGAACAATGAAGACTGTACATTCACACTACTGTCTATTTATTGCAAAAGATCTGTTAACTGATAAGTGATCTTCTTGAAACTGAGCTGAGTACATACACAGCTATGATCTTAAAACAGTAGAGGTGTAATTGATTTGCCGGTTACCAATGAAAAGGACACAAGATAATAAGAAACAAGAGGAAGACATTCAATCCCTCATGCTCATTAGGCTAGCTAATAGTTAATTCCGAGTTGTTATTTTGCAGCCAGAGTGTTATGAAGTAATTGATTAAATTATTTTGAGGCTGTTGGGGGTCTTTTGATTGGTTAAAAACTCCATTTTGGGGTTTTACTAATCAAGGAATCTAATTTTTATGTTTTAATGAGCCAGACATCATTTTGTTCTGAACGTTGACATTTTGTCTAACTGTTGCTAGGTTGCTGCACCGGTTGTTAGGGGTGGGGCTTTGGAGTTTGCGCCTTCATGGAATGGGTTAAAAGGACATTAGTTAGATCAATTCCTCATCTGAGGTTGTCTAGAGAAACAGTAGCATTTTGTGTTAATTTTGATTGCTTCTAAACCCTTTTCTTGTATTTTCTGTTGTGACATTTTTCTATGAATTTAGACCCTGATTTTTGCTTCACATTTACTGTAGTCCCTTGATTTTCCTTTTGTTTCCTGTTTTTGACCTTTTACCTGTTTTAGCTATGTTCATCTTCCAATCTACCTCAAAAATCTTCTGTGCTCTCACCCATTGCACAATGCAGGATTTATAAATTGGCCAGTGTGATTAGAAATCATTTTGCATACATATTATTTTTCATTTGGTTTTAATGGTTTTTATTATTTCTGCCTTTGAATTTTTGCTAACAGATTGTGCTTTGGGACTCGTTTGTTTTGAATTGCCTTTGGGCAAATCCCTTTTTGCTCTTTTGAGCATTTTTGTTATTTTTTATTCTTGAAGTATATTTTTTCATTAATACATATTCTTTGTTCAGATTGTCTTTACAAGCCAAAATTGTTATGATTTCTGTCCCCGTGAGACACTTTTGAAATATCTTGGGCTCTTTTGATATTTTGGAAGTTTTAAAGCCAGTTACACATTTTGTATTTTGGCCCATCTAGGTCAAAGCGTGCAGATAGTAGTTGGGGACTGACTGATTTGGGATGAGGCTATTTGTTTCACAAGTCAGTGGAGATCCTGGCCTGCTTCTGTGTCTTCTTTCAAAGGCCTTGCACCCTTTTTTTTATATGTTTTTGATTCCAAATCATAACATTAATATTTCATCCAAATATGTTTTAGAAACCAAATTATTTTGCACTGGTGCCTTGAGTATGTGATTCATTATTTAATAGAAAATATTTAGATGGAACAATCTGATCAATGCATTTTTGGATCCAGAATTAGGTTGCCAAGTCTAAAGAGGTTTAATTCCATGAGCCTGTCAGAATAGGACTGCCTTCAGTTCAATGATATAGGTCAGGTCAGTTCAGGTTGAGGAGCATGCACTGGAACAGCACATTGCCACACCCACCACACAAAGAAACAGCTTGGGATCCTGGTTGGCAACTCCCCAGGCAGACATGCGGTCCACCCGGAAATGATTCTCTATCTGCCGCAGCCAGGTGTTAAGTGGGCATCCCCTTAGACTGGTCCAACCACTCGGGTCCTCAACAATGAGGATCCTACGTGCTGAATCACCCTCTGGGAATCGCGCCACATGGCCGTAGTGCCGTAACTGACACTCCATCACAATGCAGGTAATGTGCCTCATTTGGGACTCCATAAGCAACCGCTGCGGTGGGTTGGCACCCTGCCCAGGATTGGTTCCCTGCCTTGTGCCCTATGTTGGCTGGGATTGGCTCCAGCAGACCCCGGTGACCCTGTGTTCGGATTCAGCGGTTTGGAAAATGGATGGATAAGCAACCGCTCATACAACATAAAGTCATACCAGCGGTACCCAAGGATTCTCCGAAGAAACCAGTACCAAAGGTGTCCAGTCTTCATCTCAGGTCACTGGATAGTATCCATGTCTCACAACGATATAGCGAAACAGGAAGCACCTAAAGACTTGGACCTTCGTCCTTTTGCAGAGATATCGGGAGCACTACACACCCCTTTCAAACGACCTCATTACCCCCCCATGCTCTCCCAATCCACCTACTGCCTTCATAGGAAGAGTCACCAGAGACATGTATGTCACCAACAAGGTAATTAAACCTCTCGACAAGGTTGACGCTCTCTCTGTAGATAGACATACTGCTGGTGGCTGTGCCCAAGAGGTCATTAAAGGCCTGGATCTTGGTTTTTATCAGGACCTTGATCAGAGCCTCCATTGACGCCACGAAGATCACAGCATCATCGGCAAAGTCAAGATCAGTGAATCTTTCTTCGCCAACAGATGCCCCATAGTTGCTGGACCCCATGACGTTGCCCAACACCCAGTCTATGCAAGCATTGAACAGAGTAGGAGCAAGAACACACCTCTGATGAACCCCAGAATCAACTGGGGAAAAACGCAGACGTTCTGCCTCCACTCTGCACAGCACTCACAGTACCAGTGTACAGGCCGGCCATGATATCCAGCAACCTTGA
Organism: Erpetoichthys calabaricus; assembly: GCF_900747795.2. Lineage (NCBI taxonomy): Eukaryota > Metazoa > Chordata > Cladistia > Polypteriformes > Polypteridae > Erpetoichthys > Erpetoichthys calabaricus. Next base: position 311,777,141 of record NC_041395.2, read on the forward strand.
GGGGATCCCACGAAGTCTCAGGATGTCCCACAGGGCAGCATGATCAACCGAGTCGAACACTTTACAAAAATCGACAAAGGCTGCAAAGAAACTGTGCTGATATTCATGTTTGTGCTCCATGAGAACCCTCAGTACTAGGATGCGGTCGATGGTAGACTTCTTAGGTGTAAAACCAGACTGCTCTGGTCATCTGGTAGGTGAGCAAGTGATCATGGATCCTATTGAGGACAAGGACCTTCATGGCACCGAGAGCAGTGTTATCCCCCTGTAGGCGATCACTCTTCCCTTTCCAGATAGGGACAACAAGTCCTGTTTTCCAGTTAGTTGGTACACGTGGACTGAAAAGCCATGCACTTCTGTAATGCTGTTATGTCCTTTTTGTAATATGGTATCCAAAACTGCACACACAAGTCCAGAATAATAATAATTCATTACATTTATATAGCGCTTTTCTCAGTACTCAAAGCGCTATCCACACAGGGAGGAACCGAACCCACAGTCTCCTTATTGCAAAGCAGCAGCACTACGACTGTGCCACCTCAATCTCAGAATCAATCTCACTCGTGAATTCTAATCTCCAGCTATATTAATAGTGAACACAGTAACCACATTCTGCATCATACAAAGTGTAGCTTGCATAGTTTTTTTTTTTTGAGGCAGCCAATTTATTTGGCAACATATTTATTTCTTGTCCTGTAAGTGGCAACATGTAAAACTTTCCATAAGAGTGGTAAACAGATACTGTTTGTCTTTGTTTGGTGGATTTTCTTTGCTGTTTGGTCTACTAAGGGAAAGCATGAATAGATTTGTGACCAAACAAAAATGCAAAAACTCCAGAAATGAAGAGTGTCGTGTAAGCATATCCAAATGTATTGCACAGCAACTGAATGCACATGTTAATAAAAATGATAATGAAGGAGAACAGGAAGGTGTGCTGCATTTTGAGCAAAATGGTCTTACTGTTAGCTCAAAATAGAAAGGTATGATCTATGCATGATGAGCACAGAAAGAAAGGGATGAATTTTCATTTGTACTTCATGGAACCAATTCATTATGTTTAGTCTGCCACAAAATGTTCTGTGGTTTCAAACGCTGTAAATTAGAATGGCATTTCCAAACCATGGACAAAGAATTCAACAGCACATTAGGAAAAACAAATCTGAACAGCTTCTCTGGGTGATTCATAGAGCAAACCCTACGTCTGAACATTTGATAGAAGCAACGTTTGAGATGGGTTGAACTTTAGTGATAACGAAAATGCATTTTCTCATACAGAAATAGTAAAAGAGTGTTTTTTGACATCAGCTGAAATACTGTATGCTGATTTCATCAACAAAGATGTAAGTACAGTGGCGGACCGTGCATTTCACACCTAGGCCTTCAGTAGTGCTCCATTTGAATCAACCCGCCCCTCAAAAACTAATTTATGGTTATAAAAACCATCTTAATATGCAGAAATACAGTATAAAGAGCCATTGCATCGCAGATAGATAACTCCTGTAGCCACAATAAATGCCTTTATTGAATAGACAAACCAGGGGTGAACAAGTTCCTTTCTACTGCAGCTACAGCCGCAACACACATAAACTTCAATAATAACTCATAAACTTGCAATATTATTTAGGAAAATCACAACATTTTACTCACCAAAAATTCGGATTATTTGTAAACAAAATCCATCCTCCTCTCTTTCCTCAAAAACAGTTCAATTACTAGAAGATTATCCGTGCGCTTCAGTTCCATCACGAAGTCCCTTTCTATTGCCATCGAAGCTAATGCTGAAAGTCGAACCTGTCGTATTTCTGGCATAAGTTTTAATTCGCTTTAGGGCTGAAAATGTCCGCTCGACAGAAGCAGTGGACACGGGAATGGTCACCGCCAAACATACCAATGTGTACAGCTGCCCCATGCTCCATGCCCCATTTTTTTGATAAAGGAAGTCAAGGAGATCAGTGGGAGATTTTCCTGCAAAATCATCCATGGCATACTTACACCATCCTATCCAATCAATGGGTCTGAATACGGTGACGTTGCCGTAATCATCCACGGCATACTTACACCATCCTATCCAATCAACGGGTCTGAATACGGTGACGTTGCTGTACGCCTGCTAGAGGGCCCTAGTAACACCAACTCAAAATCTGATTGGTTGAAGCAACAGCTTAATCGACATTTATTTTGTGTTAGAGGGCCTGCAGAACGGATTTTGAAGGCCTCCGGGCAGACTTCATTGACTTTGACCCTGCCTGGCAACAATTGATGGCTGAAATGTGATTGGTTAAATGCTTTAATACGAAAATACATGTCTGGAAGCAGCACAGCCATCGGAAAAGCTATGAAAGGAAGCGGACAGACTATTTGGAATTATTTAATAAGTATTCATGGACAAAATATAATTAACATCAGTTTGTGATTCAGATATTTTTTTAGGCCAGCAGAGAAGGCCTTGCAGGCCCTGACGGTCTGCCACTGTGTAAGTATAAGACAGCTACTAGGACTCCAATTATTTTAGTATTTTTTTTTTTTGGTGAACTGTATTAATCCCCGAGGGGTAACTGTCTTTTTGCTTGACCTTTGAAGGTCAGAGCACAGGGTCAGCAATTGTACAGCACCCCTGGAGCAATTTTTAAGTTAAGAGACTTGCTGAAGGGCTCAGTGGAGTAGGATCCCTTCTGGCAGTAACAGGAATTGAACCAGGAACCTCCCAAATATTAGGATAGATCCTTAGCCTCAGAACCACCACACCACTCTGATTTGAATATAATAAGGTGGGTTGAAGACATCGGTAAAAGTACTAAAAACCAGTTAATTTCAGATCAAATCAAATTATATACAATTATATACACATACAATATGAAGTGAAATGCACAACTTTATAAATACTGGTATCAATAAAAAAATCATTAGTATCATTATATTAAAGTTATACAAAATATACAATAAATAGGTAATTTATAAATATATTATCAACTTAAACTTAAATCATTTAAGAGAATTAACTTCATGTAGCTGTTGACACTATCCTCATTTATGATGCAGGTTGACTGCAGGGGCTCCTCCATGCTCCCTCTGAGCTGATTTCCAGGCAGTAGAAGCGTTTCCCTGATTGCAGCACAGAGAAGAGGCCATTATTGGGATGGCTGGGTTTTTTGATCATTTTCTTTGCCCGGGTTTGACATTGCTTGGTGTAGATGTCCTGGACATTGCAGAGTCCATACCCACTGATGCGTTCAGCTGAATGTACCACTCTCTGCAGAGCCTTGTGGTCCTACTGAGTACGTTTCCAAAACAGGAGGTGATGCTTCCTGTCAGGATACTTTCAATGGTAGATGTGTAGAGGTCCGTTATTAACTGTGAGGACAGCCTAAAATCCATGAGGTGTCTGAGGTGACAAACACATGGTGGTACCTTTTTCACCAAGGAGTTGATGTGCTTTGATCAGGTCAGATCCTCAGTGATGTGGATAGCGAGTTATCTGAAACTGTCCACCCTCTCCAACTGAGTGTTGCTAATACTGAGGGGCTGGTAGTGCCCCTGCTTTTTTCTCCCAAAGTCCACTATCAACTCATCTGTCTTGTTGACTTTCCATTGCTTCCTGCTTCAGTTTTTTGCCTGATGAAAGCACAGACATGTGCAAATTTGCCCAGCACTGTGTGGGTCAGATTCCCAAAAGACACTTTATTTAAGGAAGAAATGTTTACTTGGTCACAGTAGAGGTGAGGACATTTTGTGTGCATTCTTATAGTTTTTTAATGAAAACAAGCATAACTGGTCAGGTCTCGTATCAGTATGCAAGGTTAAGAGAAAGACTTATTGGTCCATTGAAGAAAATGGATGAAATGCCAGACTTTATTAGTTTTTACTGCATCACAAAGGTTCTTGAAGCACATTCAGAAACAGTAAGTTGCAAAATGTGGTGCAGTTAGTTTTGAGCATGGTTAATCTGGTTACCCTCATTGTTTCAAGAGCACTGAATTACTGACAGTGCTGCCAGATTCCAGGATTTAAAGGAGTACAAGGAATGTTTTAATTTTTTTGATAATCCAGTCAATGTGACTGTTACCTTTCTGAGCCCAGTCATTACACAGCTCTGTACTGTTTTGTGTGCTGCATTTGAAAATAACATAATGGAGCTACAGACAAATTATGCCTTGACACTGTCAGATGTTGGTCATTTCTAAAGCATGGTATCTGTGTGCAAATGATGATGTCCTTCATATATACATGTGAATTCACGGTCACCCACTTGTACTTACAGGGCACCTTCAAATCTGTTGCAAGATAAGTATTTCCGCCCCAGGACGAGAAGGGGAGCTGTCACTAATATCTTCCTCTTTTTCATCCGCAGTTCTAAAGGGCAAACACCAGAGGACACCTGACCACACCTCCTGAAGGCTTCCAGAAGCCCTGCTCCTTTCAAGGTGAGCGCTTTATATTCGTTCAACTCATTTTGAGACCCATTTGAGAGAGAGACAGAACTCCTGTATGCCAGCATGCCTACTTACCTAAAAGCACAGCTCTGACCATTAATGCTGGTGCCTTTATTTTCTGTTTGATTAAAGAGGGCTTACAAGAGTGATACCTGCCCACACTTGAACTGTTATACGAGCAGTTCTGTGACCTGATGTTTTCAACAGTAAATGCTGTGAAGACAAAACGCCGAAACAGGCTGACCAATGAACATCTCAACTGTCTTACAAGTCTTGACACAACGAGTTACAAATACGAAAGTAAAAATGTCAGACTGATGCTTACATACTTCCACTCATCTCACATTTAAGGTAGGCCTGTTTTCATTTACACTGCCATACTTGTTTGCTTAATACTCTTAATTTTCAGCAACATAGGAGACATTTCTTGGTCAAATCCTGAGTGATATGGAAAATAATTTATAGCTAATTTAGATAGATATGCTGGAATTTGGCTATGTTTGATAGGTGACTCCTATCTTGATAATCTCCCACTAGTGTGGCTCAATTAATAAAAATAGTAAGGAACACTGGACTGTTTTTGAACAATCCCGGTCCAGACCATTGGTGACCTTGCCCCACGTGATCTGTGTTCCTTGTGTCCTGCACAAGTACCAGCTTACAGATCAACATATACAGTAAGTGAAATGTATGTTATTTTTGGCTTTAAGCTTTATGTAATTAATTGCTCTATCAGTGGGGTGTGACAACAATCCAGAGGATCAGTTTCTGGACATTCACAGGCATTTGAAAAATGGGGAGTTGGTCTTAGGCAAAGAAAGACAACCTTTTACATAACCAAGGCCTGAACTGTAGACAGGAATCAATGGACCAATGATCGATTGATTGATAATCCAATTACCTGGCGCAGACTCAAGCAAAATGTTTGACACATTAATCGAAAAGCAGCACCTTCTTTAGTAATAATGATAGTAATAATGATAGGGGACAAGAAAAAGCCACTGAGTGGTAGGTATGGGCACGTAGAAGCCGTCATCTATTTTCTTCTCAGTCCAGCCTAAAGTGTAGCACAAATCTAATTAAAGTTAAACCCAACGGTGAGAATTTGTTTTTTCGACCATAAAGAATGAAATGCACCTCCAGACTCTGCCAGGATGTCTGTCTGCAGTCCGCAGAACATCATTCTCTTACTCTCATGGTTGATTTGTAAATTTGAACTAAAAACTAATTTGTTAGGCAATCACCTCACACCAGGAGTCGGAAGAAAATGATCATTTGAACTAATTTCAAAAAAAGAAGTTGTCTGCATAATTTAACATAATAGAGTCCTGCACACGGCTTAACACAAATTATGGCTTTATTGTACGGAAGGCATGCATTTAGGGATTTGGAAGCACTGCAATACCTTTTATTCACATTTTATTTTCTCTTTTGCTGTTTTCAGATTTTTGTGAACTCTTAAAAGCAGCCAACCATGGAATGAAGTCCCTACCTTTATAAATATGAGTAAGAATTTATATATTAATTTATCCATTTTCTATCCTATTTAAAACTGCAGGGAGCTGGCATTGCATGCAAGGAAAGACTCAACTTTTTTTGGGGTGCCAGTATTTCACAGGGCACACTCACACACACATCTACAGTACACTGCACTAATTTAGAGTTACCAACCAACATAATATAAACATCTTTAATATGTATCAGCAAAAACAGAGTTACCAGAGTATACACATTCAGACAAAAGGAGCACATCTAAAATCCACACAGGCATTGTCAGGCTTGGAGGCATCTGCACTAGCCTCTGTACCACTGTGCCACCCCTGGAATATAAGCTCACCGGAGAAGAATGTAGACACCCCTGGCTAAATCTTATCTAATAGCATGTAACTCCTCTGTGAGACCAAAGAACAACTGCAGTTCTGTCTGGCATGGATGCCACATATTTGTGGATGTAGGTGATATCAATTTTCATCCACACTTTCACACTTTCAGCATCAAATCCCACAGTTCGGCAAATTTGGTCTGATGGTTCCCCCAGCGTTTCACTCCTTGCTCCAATTAGTCTTACAGATTTCCTATGGGATTTCAAACTGGGGATTTGGCCAGTCATGTTTCAGAATGCTCTTTGTGCCAATCACTAGACTAGAAGACTGAGGTAGCCATACTGTGCTCAATCTGGAGATGAAGCACAAAAGGTAATATATGTTCATCCAGAAGCTCAAGTACATTGTCACCTCAACCGAAGGACCCATCTCCTCACAACTGAAACATCTCCAGAACATCAGAGAGCAACCTTTAGCAAGGGCCTCTTCCATGGTACTCGGCTCCAGACTTCCATGGCATGCGGTTCCCTTCTGAGCAATCATTCAGAAATGCTTTCTTCACGTTGTCATCCATCTTGAATCGATAACCACCCAGATGTTTTTTTAGTGGTCCAAAAAGGTGGAAATCATAAGGTGCCAAATCTGACGAATAAAGAAGATGTGGCAATACCTCAAACTTCAATTTCTGCAGACAAACCTTGGTGTTCTTAGCATTGTGTGGGTGGGTGGCAGTACCCGCTGCTTGGATCGAATAGTGGGCTTCACATTGGTCTCCAATCTTGCACTAGTGACTGCAGTACCCCTCGGCATTTAGTGTTTGACAATAACTCAGGTGCACGAGTGGTTGCGAGGACAAGACAAAGCCTTTTATTCTGCTGGAATCCAGGCACTTCCAGAGCATTGAGAATGGTGGAGACTACATTGAGAAATGACATTATCAGTTTTGTTAAGGTTTGTTCCATTTTCTAATAAATCACATTTTCTATAGCTTGATTCCCCCAGCATATATATATTTTCACAAACTCCGCAAAGGGCCATAGCAAGGTTTGGGGCAGCCACCCGTACATTTAGTTTCCTGGCTGCAAATTGTCATAAATGATAGCACTGTTGTGCACAAAACTGAGTCCAAAACAGAACTGAGGGAATAGGGAAAAGGTGGAGGCTTTTAAAGGGGAAGACAGGAAGTAAGGTCAAAGGGGCCGGAGCCAGCAAGGTCTTCTTCCATAGGCTCGGACCCAGAAGTGACGTCAAGAGGGCCAGGTGGAATCTCTTGTGAATGGTCTGCAAGAAAGGGAGAAAAAGAGTCAGTGCACTCTGCCACATCCTGGTCTGATTCGGAATTGCCCTTACTCAAGCCCTTTAGCTGCCTCCCATGCGCACATGTGTGAGAAGGCCCCCCCTCAGCCCAGACCCGTCGGGTCGAGCGACCCTAACAGAGAGGTCGTGAACCCGAGAAAGAGCATCGGCGTTGGCGTGAAGAAAGCCCCAACGATGAATGAGCAAAAACATGTATGGCTGGAGGTCAAGAAACCACCGGGTGACCCGCAGATTCAACTCCTTGTGCAGGGCCATCCACTGTAAAGGTGCATGGTCCATGACAAGGGTGAATTCCCGGTCCTACAGGTAGTACCTCAGCTGAGTAAATGCCCATTTAATCGTCAAAGGCTCCCTCTCCACCGCCACATACCTGGTCTCCCGGTCCAACAGTTTCTGGCTCAGGAACATGATGGGGTGTTCCATACCATCGACGCTTTGGCTCAGCATGGCCCCCAGGCCTGTGTCCGAAGCGTCCGTCTGGAGGATGAAAGGTAAAAAAAGTTAGGTGCTTTCAAAATAGGTGCGAACTTAAGGGCCTGCTTCAAGTCACTAAATGCAGCGCCTGTCTTTTCAGTCCATACCACAATGTTTGGGGCACTCTTCTTTGTCAAATCAGTCAAGGGCGCCGCTCTCTCCGAGAACCGGGGCACAAACCAGCAGTTGTACCCCGATAACCCGAGAAAGGCTTGGACCTGCCGCTTGGTTCACATTTCAAAATGGCATCTACTTTGGAGCACTGTGGCTTCACGGTACCCCGACCCACCAGGTAGCCTAAATACTTGACTTCGCTCAATCCAAAGAAACATTTCTTGGGATTAATCTGAAGCCCGGCCTCACCAACTGCCTGTAATACCACTTTTACCTGCTGTAGTTGTCCCATCCATGTACTGGAATAGATGACCACATCATCCAGGTAGGCAGCACTGTATGAGTTATGAGGCCTGAGCACTTTGTCCACCAGACGCTAGAAGGTTGCCGGAGCCCCGTGTAACCCAAATGGAAGGACACAATACTGCCAGTGTCCGCTAGGGGTATTAAACGCGGTCTTAACCTTCGTGGAGTCCATTAAAGGAACCTGCCAGTACCCCTTTGTCATGTCCAGCGTGGTCAAATATTGAGCTTGTCAAAGCCTCTCGAGGAGGTCATCCACTCGTAGCATTGGATAAGCATCAAATTGGGAGACTTGATTAAGTCGACGGAAGTCATTGCAAAACCTCCAACTCCCGTCAGGCTTAGTGACCAATACAATGGGACTCCAATTACTCCTAGTTCCAGGATATGCTTGATCTCAATTTCCACTTCAGCTGTTTTTGCCTCGGGAAGACGATACGGACATTCTTGGACTATAACCCCGGGCTCTGTCACAATGTTGTGCTCAATCAGAGAGGTCCTTCCAGGGTTTTCACTCACTTCTCCAGGATGGACAGGATAACTGTTTACAGCTCCCATCATTGTCTGGGACTTAAATCCGCACTGAAATTAAGGCTAGCCGTGTGAGCACAGAGTGAGCGGGGCTGACTGGAGGAGGGATCAGGATCCCTGTCCTTCCACGGTTTCAGCAGATTTACATGATAAACCCGCTCCCTCAGCCAACGATTGGGTTGACTCACCAAATAGTCCATGAGTCCTTTCCTCTCCTTAACTTCGTAGGGACCTTGCCAATGGGCAAGTAATTTAGAGTGGGAGGTAGGTACTAGGACCATGACGCGTTCTCCTGGGCGGAACTCCCGGAGAAACATACCACAGTCGTAATATCGGACCTGTGCTGCTTGTGCCTCTTCCATGTGACTTTTGAGGAGGGGCCGAATTTTACCAAATCTATCGCGTAATTGTGCGAGATATTCCAATATATTTGTAGAGGGAAGAGCCTCTTCTTCCCATCCTTCTTTTAAGATATCTAATATGCCCCGGGGTTGTCGCCCATAAAATAATTCAAAAGGGGAGAACCCCCGTGGAGGCTTCGGGCACTTCCCGATAGGCAACAAGGACGAGGGGGAGGAGCTCTGAGAGAGTGAAAGAGAAAGTAATAAGAGATCACAAACAAGGAAAAGATAAAGGGTTGAGGAGCCAAATAGCAATTCCTGTATATTGTGAAGTTTGGCAAAAACGTATTTTGCAAAAAGGATGTCTTTGCAGAAGGACATCTCCGACCAGACTGGGGAGGGATGGAGGTGGTGCATGGTTATGAAGTCAATAGGGCACACGGTCAGAATTCAGGTGCACCAGTCCAAAAGTGTTGTCATATCGTCGTCTATCAAAGATTCTCTGCATCTGCAGAAGGAAGGAACGGAGCGACATTAGAAGACAGCATCAACCTATGACTCAGGATGGAACTGCAAGTTGATAAGCGCTAAATTTATTTTATATATATAAATATATTAATTATATAAATAAAATTATATGTATATATATATATATATATATATATATATATATATATATATATATATATATAAATTAATTGAAGGTAATAGAGTATAGTGACTAGGTCATTAAACTTTAGACTTTAGAGTTAATTTCCCATCTGCAAGGCACTTTGCTTGCCTGTGTGCTCATTGTGTAAATTGCAAAGGTTGAACATATCCACCAAATCCATCCATCCATCCATCCATTTTCTTCCGCTTATCCGAGGTCGGGTCGCGGGGGCAGCAGCTTGAGCAGAGATGCCCAGACTTCCCTCTCTCCGGCCACTTCTTCTAGCTCTTCCGGGAGAATCCCAAGGTCGTTCCCAGGCCAGTCGAGAGACATAGTCCCTCCAGCGTGTCCTGGGTCTTCCCCGGGGCCTCCTCCCGGTTGGACGTGCCCGGAACACCTCACCAGGTAGGCGTCCAGGAGGCATCCTGATCAGATGCCCGAGCCACCTCATCTGACTCCTCTCGATGTGGCGGAGCAGCGGCTCTACTCTGAGCCCCTCCCGGATGACTGAGCTTCTCACCCTATCTTTAAGGGAGAGCCCAGACACCCTGAGGAGGAAACTCATTTCAGCCGCTTGTATTCGCGATCTCGTTCTTTCGGTCACTACCCATAGCTCATGACCATAGGTGAGGGTAGGAACATAGATTGACTGGTAAATTGAGAGCTTTGCCTTACGGCTCAGCTCCTTTTTCACCACGACAGACCGATGCAGAGCCCGCATCACTGCGGACGCCGCACCGATCCGCCTGTCGATCTCACGCTCCATTCTTCCCTCACTCGTGAACAAGATCCCGAGATACTTGAACTCCTCCATTTGGGGCAGGATCTCGCTACCAACCCTGAGAGGGCACTCCACCCTTTTCCGGCTGAGGACCATGGTCTCGGATTTGGAGGTGCTGATTCCCATCCCAGCCGCTTCACACTCAACTGCGATCCGATCCAGAGAGAGCTGAAGATCACGGCCTGATGAAGCAAACCGGACAACATCATCTGCAAAAAGCAGTGACCCAATCCTGAGTCCACCAAACCGGACCCCCTCAACACCCTGGCTGCACCTAGAAATTCTGTCCATAAAAGTTATGAACAGAATCGGTGACAAAGGGCAGCCCTGGCGGAGTCCAACTCTCACTGGAAACGGGTTCGACTTACTGGCGGCAATGCGGACTAAGCTCTGACACTCAAGGAGTTATCCTGAATATAGCATGATATATTCTGGAAATCTATGCTTATAAAATGCTTAGGTATTCTGCTGACCAGAAAATTTTGTGAGTGTCAAGGAAATTGCAAAGACCAATTATGTGGCAAAAGGACACCATAACAGGAAGAAGAAGAGGAAGAGGAGCAGCATAATCTGCTGAATGTCAAATGAAACGATACAGAATGCAACAGCAAATATGGAGGAATGCATGTCAACAATCATGAGGAGAATATACTGTTGTTTATATCTAGCCTGATGCAGAACCACATTGACAAGCTAAAATATATGCAAGCATTGCTTTTACATCTTTAAATCAATGTCTTGTTGTTTGAAAACCATTACTTGGGAAAGTTGGATTACCAATCAATGGTGAAAAGAATATGTTGCCAAAATGCAAAAGTTTGCCTTTCTCTAGATGAGCAACCAGAAGTAATAAAAAAACATTATAACATCTTGAGAAACTAAACCAAATAGCTACTTAGAAAACATAACAAATATGAACAGCCCAGTATCTTAAAGTTGGCTTTTATTTGCATTTTATATGAGGACTGTGTGTGTTTGTGTTTCAGTAGTAATTAATAAAATGCCAAGCAATACATCTAACAAAGGATATTTAAGTGCTGACAACAACTGGGTTGACAAGAGAGGATCCCACAAGGGATGCACTAGGCCCTTGTCACATTTTAAGAAGGCCGGGCAGGCATTATACAGTTGTTAGAACTGCAGAGATTCCAAGGGCCATTAGAAAGCCCGGTGGTCTAGTGGCCCTAAGTCATGATTAACGTTAGGGATCCTGGGGATATTTTGGAAGTTTAATGGACACCTCCTGTCAGAATATGAGATTAGAGGGGCAGGGGAGAGGTGCAAGGTGAACAATGTGGTGTAGAGACAGATACCCAGAAAAAATCAGTGGGGGGTGGGGTGGGGGCAGTCTAAAACAGAAAGGCATTCTTGGCAGTGCTTCTGTCTCATTTGCTTATCCTCCTTTTGCTGTTTTGCTAAGTAATACACTTTACTATGTGTATTTGATAGCTTGGCATCATTTTGGGTAGTGCCAAGGGAGGGCACTCTTTCAACATGCAGAATGCGGGCCAGCTTGATATCTCTTCTCTGTTTTAGCTTGTGCTTTGAGCCTGCCGTGGATGTTGAGGATTGTTATCACAGAAGGCAGAGCTGTTTTTTTTAATCTTCTCTCTATCTATATAACTTGTTTTAGTCCCTTAAACTGGTCCTGTTATTTTTTTTCTTAATTAAAATTAAATGATGCCTAAATAAACCCCTGAGTGCTCCATAAGTTTAACAACCATTTGGAAAAGCACCTTGAATTGGGCACTCAGGAGGGTGAAGGAAAGGCAAGCTGATGATGCCACTCTTTGTATCTATTGATTGTGATTGTCATGTGCTGATTGTCTGCATTAATAACAATCCATGCTGCTCTCAGATAACTGAGCCACCCCCAGCAAAAGGCAATCAGAATCCCTGTCAACACGCTAATTCGGACTCTATAAAAGTGGTAATGGAATTCACCGCAGGATTACCAGGCCTATCCAATGGGCTGCCATCTCTGTGACATATCTCTCCAATCGGCCGAATTTAACACCCCATCTAATTTACGTCGTGTAGGGAGCAGGAATGAAATGTTAATAAAGAATCTCTGCATCTCTTCACCTTAACTGCAGCCTCAGGCTTTCAGGCATCTGTCATGAAGCGGGAGGAGAGAGAGAGAGAGAGAGAGAGAGAGAGAGAAAGAGAGAGCAAGTGAGCGGGAGTGAGAGAGGAGCAGAGACACAGACGTTACAACTGACTGCCTCAGTGGTTAGCTCTCTAAAGAGCAGGTTTAGCTTTTTTTGCATTCACTTAGAGCATATCCAAAGATCCCCTTTGTGGCTAATGTAGTGTCCATTGTTGGATTTGGGGACAAGGTGCAAGCATTCAAACCTTTGGCAGCCTTATATGCACATGCCCATCCAAGTCATGAGGCAGCCATCATTCAAACTGCACACTCACACAAACAAGATGCTAAAATTGTCATCCATTTTTCTGATAAACCTGCTTTTCTCATTATAGGCTTGAGGGGAGCCATAGCCTAACCAAGCAGCACCATGCGCAAGGTGTAAACTGAAACTGGACAAGGAAATAGGAAAACATGTTGAAATTTCAAGCACAGTTACAGGTTGGGAATCAAAGCCATAATAAAATTAATGTCTAAGAAAAGAACATTAACTAATGTGCCAACAATCTACCACTGTTCATTTTATTTTAATATAGCATCCTTCACAGTAGATTAGTAAAGGTGTATAGCTATAGAAACTAATATAACACAACATTTTCAAGCTCACTTAATCATGGGTGCTGACTTGTCACAAGCATGGGAGACAAAAATTATAGGCTACAACATAAATAATAATCCAGCAATAAAAGCTAAAATCCTGAAACTGGCCTAGTATAGGACACAAAGATGTGGCAAAAAAAAAAAAAAGATTAGCATGGCAACGGGACTGCAACTCTAGGCTTTTAATGCATTTTTAAAGGATGATGTAATTCAAAGTGCAAGCATTTCTCAAATGGGCTTAAATTAAAACCCCATAAATATCCTCCATTATGACTTGGCTGAGTACACTCTTCACATTCACAACTGGCACTTTAAAAAGTTCTCCATAGTCAATCTCTTGCCGAAAAAACTGACTTTGTGCATTGATTGAATGGTTATATTGTGTTATTTGCATGCATTACCAGGGCATGGTATACAGGAATTAGGGGAAAATGTGTAGCATCACTAGCATTATGTTTACCCCTGAAAGAGCCAACAAAAAATGTTATCATGTGTAACAGAAACATGTAAATACCAAAACATCAACATAATCACAGAAGGAAAGGTATGTCTAATGTCCACTACCGTACTGATGTGGATTTAGTATGTGTGCTTCTTGTGATATGTTTTGAAACATATCACCAACACACATTGGCACAGTTTGAGCAGATGTCGAAAGATTTTTTAGTCATATTTTTTCTGTTGCTTACACAACAGAATGAGTAGAATGTCAGTGACTGACCTGCACAATTGTATTGACTGTACTTGCCATCCCACTTGTAAAATATCGAGTTCCAGATGTACCGAGAGTTTGCTTAGCGCATCATGTAGAACTTGATACCAAATCGTGCCCATTTGGATGCTATGTACTGTATCCACAACAACCTTCCCTTGTAACACATGAGACTTTCATTAAAACATATATTGTGATTGGGAACGTACACCTTCTGCATAATTTTGATGATAGCCTGACACACGTCCCACAGTTTGTACAGTTTTGGTCCTGGGTGATCAAATTTGTCATTTTCATCATTATTAGTGAAACGCCAGTATTTCATAATGAGTAAAAACCAACACTCACTTATAACTTTGCCAAAAATGAGTTTATGCAACTAGAAGTTTGTGGACCAGTACCAACTCTGGACTGGTTTACCCACTATGCCTTGCAGCATCAAAGGAGACTGCAAAACACATACATGTCATCTGCAGCGACAGACTACCAGTGACTCTGACAAGCAAATGGTTTACGGACACTGCTCAGTATAGCAGCTTGTTTCATCAGCTACTTCCTTTGAAACACTATCATCAACAATCATAATGAGTCCTTATAATTATGATTAACAGACATCTTTACATCGGGGGTTACATATAAATGGGCAACAAGGAGGTGAAGGGTAAAGCTGACAGCAAACACGAGCATCACTGAAACTTGACATGTCAGAATTTATCAAACAGGTGTCAGTTTCACTATCCATGTCAATGTCTGATGACAAATTCACATCATTACTATTGCTCGATTCAAACAGTGGTTCAGTTTCAGTTTCTAAAACTGGCTTTATGGCTTTTTGTTTGCCATTGTGTTTCTGGTTGAAGGCTCTGCCAAAATCGTGAGTATTGATGAGTTACAATAGTTAACATAAAGTGGCAGAAAGCATAGAAATATTCATGATTTTTTTGCAGCATGATGTTATTTTATCCACTAGATGGCAGCAGAATACTGTCCCGAGAGTTATTCAGGCTTAAAATGGTAAAGTGGATTATTACATGTCACCCCAAGTCTGACTCAGGCTTAACAGTATTTACATAGAATTCTGAATTATGCTATAAGTTAACAACAAGAAGGTTAAAGATAATCATTATACTTTGATTTAATTGAAATTTGTGATTATATTAGGCTAGTCAATTTATTTTAGGGACCAAACTTAAATTTATATGGTTTATAGGGGCTGTCTTCATAAGATTACAGTTGTACTATCACCATCAGCAACCTGTTTAGCTGCCGGCTAAAACAGAGTCCTGTTCTCTTACGATGTTGTTGATACAATTGCCTCATAGTCAGATTCGATTTATTCAGAGGTATGCGAAATACAAAAAAGAAAGCCTGACTATAATATACTATATATACTACAGAAATCCCTCGCTATATTGCGCTTCGCCTTTCGCGGCTTCACTCCATCGCGGATTTTATATGTAAGCATATTTAAATATATATCGCGGATTTTTCGCTGCTTCGCGGGTTTCTGAGGACAATGGGTCTTTTAATTTCTGGTACATGCTTCCTCAGTTGGTTTGCCCAGTTGATTTCATACAAGGGACGCTATTGGCAGATGGCTGAGAAGCTACCCAACTTACTTTTCTTTCTCTCTCTCTTGCACTGACTATCTGTGATCCTGACGTAGGGGGTGTGAGCAGGGGGGCTGTTCGCACACCTAGACGATACGGACGCTCGTCTAAAAATGCTGAAAGATTATCTTCACGTTGCTACCTTCTGTGTGCAGCTTTTAAGTATGCTGCACGGTGCTTCGCATACTTAAAAGCTCAAAGGGCACGTATTGATTTTTTTATCTGTCTCTCTCTCTCTCTCTGCTCCTGACAGAGGGGGTGTGAGCTGCCGCCTTCAACAGCTTTGTGCCGCAGTGCTTCGCATACTTAAATGCCAAACAGCACTATTGATTTGTTTGCTCCTTTGAAGAGGAAGATATTTTTGCATTCTTTTAATTGTGAGACTGAACTGTCATCTCTGTCTTGTCATGGAGCACAGTTTAAACTTTTGAAAAAGAGACAAATGTTTGTTTGCAGTGTTTGAATAACGTTCCTGTCTCTCTACAACCTCCTGTGTTTCTGCGCAAATCTGTGACCCAAGCATGACAATATAAAAATAACCATATAAACATATGGTTTCTACTTCGCGGATTTTCTTATTTCGCGGGTGGCTCTGGAACGCAACCCCCGCGATGGAGGAGGGATTACTGTATATATATGTTCTGAAATATTGTGCCTGAAGTGCATATTCTTCTGAGAAAGTTGTACAAAGTGGATTCCCTCTCATGTCTACTGGTTTTATGTACAGATCAGGCACGAAAGCTTTGAGTGCTTGTTACTGTGAGCTGACAAACTTACAGACATTGTGTACTTTAAAGTATTTTAAGTCAACATGACATATGTCTGTTTGTTGCTCGTTATCGTGATTGTGTATTAGGTTTTATCTGCTTGATGAATTAATTTTTATGAATTTTGTGAATTTTCCCTTGGGGATTAATAAAGTATCTATCTATCTATCTATCTATCTATCTATCTATCTATCTATCTATCTATCTATCTATCTATCTATCTATCTATCTATCTATCTATCTATCTATCTATCTATCTATCTATCTATCTATCTATCTATCTATCTATCTATCTATCTAATTTGGTAGTTTTAGGATAGGTATTGGCACAAGGACACTTATCCAAAGAATTAACCAGAGTAAGGGTACATTGATCTGAAGTAGAGGCATTGTTATTTAAAAAAAAAAAAGAAAAAAAGCAATGGCGTCTTCCAGGCTTTACAGTTGTGTGATTACTCCTGACTACTGACTGACTGTTGTGAGTACTGCTCATTATCACCAACAGCCAAGTTGATTTAATGCAAATGATTTTTTCCGCACTGACGTTCACTTCAGTGCACACACCTGTATAATGCATTCATTCGTACAGCACTCACATATGTTGAGGCCATGGGTGGAGTTTAACATTTGGGCTGGTGGGGTGCAGATGAAACATCAAAATAATTGCATGTTTTAGAGTCACAGCCATACTGCTACATATTTACTTCACATTCCATATCGAATATAGGAAATTGTTTGTAATATAAATTACAGTATGAAGTAAGTCTCATTTACATTAATACATTTAAAAATTATGAAAAAGTATACATATTCCATTAATGATATTTAATTTACAGAGAATGTTTCTTTTTAAAGTGTTTTTGTCTACTTATTAAACTTGTGGCAAAAATAAGCACTTATTTTTTAATAAGTTAAAATGTATGCTGGTGTAACTTTCCTGTGCATTCAGGAACATAATTAGCTGATTTAAATGTTTTAAATTATTTATTTGCTTCACAAAAAAGATATATTTTGGGTGAGTGTGGAGTATGAAGGAAATCTGTTCAGACCAAAGTACTGCTGTTGTACAGGCAGGCATGAGCACCTGGCACATATGTACGTGTGACTCTAAGGTAGTTTCCTCAAGCTCAGATTGATTATTTCAGAATCTGTTTTGCCAACAGGATTAGCTACCTGACATGTAAAATAGGAAAACACTGAACACAAAATATACAACCTGAAGTGACCCCTCTCAAGCTAAATATGAAACAGTAAAGTAATCTGTAACTGAAACTATACACAATTTTTCTCTGTTTTAAGGATAGGGGACATGCAAGAGAGGGATTTGCTGAGGTCAGGATTTATTATATCCATTATATAATTATATTATATTATATATTATATTATACCTGCTTATGCAGGGGAGAGTCATGAGGCGGTAGGAGCCTATCCCAGCAAGCAACAGGCACAGGTAGGAAGAACCCCTGGACAAAGAGTCACAGGGTGGAGACACACATACCTACATATACACATTATGCATTATGAACATTATGAACAAATTCAGCATTGCCATTCCATCTAACCTGCATGTCTTTGGACTGTAGTAGGAAAGTGGACCAGACCTACGGAGACCCCAAACTTCATGCAGGGAGAACCTGCAGGCAAACCCCAGATGCATTACTGTTAGGCAGTAATGATACTAATATGCCACAACACCACGTATTCATTGATTATTAACACATTTACTTTGACTCTGGCCATAGAAAATGAGGTAAACAGAAATACAGTTTATTTGAGACTTCTTTTTGTAACATAGTGTATCTGCTTTGTGGAGTGCGGGGCAGGCTGTCTGGCCACCCCTTAAACTCTGCCCATGGCTGATGCATAATGCAAGATGAAACATGAATAATACACAGTGTAAGAGAACAATGGACTAGAAAGCACCTGCCTGTTTAAATTGGACATCCTGACATTTGTACCAGCACATTCAAATTAGAAAATGAGATTATATACAGTATAATATTAGAATATTAGAACATTAGAATAATCTAATGAACAGGCCATTCAGCCCATCAAAGCTTGCCAGTTCTATTCATTTAATTCTTTTAAAATAACATCAAATTGTCTACCACACTACTTGGTCACTTATTCCAAGTGTATGTGGTTCTCTGTACCAAGAAAAACCTAATTTTTGTGCGAAATTTACCCTTAACAAGTTTCCAACTGTGTCCCTGTGTTTTTGATAAACTCATTTTAAAATAACCATCTCAATCCACTGTACTAATTCTCTTCAAAATTTTCAACACTTCAATCATGTCACCTCTTTTAATGTTTTTTCATAATTCATCCCCTGTAGCCTAGTCGCTCTTCTCTGGACTTTTCTAGTGCTGCTATGTCCTTTTTGTAGCCTGGAGACTAAAACTGCACACAGTACTCCAGATGAGGCCTCACCAGTGCATTATAAAGATGGAGCAAACCCTCCTTGGACTTGTACTCCACACATCGCGCTATATAACATAACATTCTGTTAGCCTTTTAATGGCTTCTAAACACTCTCTGGCAGTTGATATTGTAGAGTCCACTACGACTCCTAAATCCTTCTAAATACTTTACATTTACTGACATTAAATTTCATCTGCCACAAATCTGCCCAAGCCTATATGCTGTCCAAGACCTTCTGTAATTATTCCACAGATTCAAGATTATCTGGCAATCCACCTATCTTGGTGTCATCTGCAAACTTAACCAGCTTGTTATTTATAATCCTATCCAAATTCCAAACATCCATTCATTCATCCAACCCGCTATATCCTAACTACAGGGTCACGGGGGTCTGCTGGAGCCAATCCCAGCCACGTCAGGAAACAAACCCTGGGCAGGGCGCCAGCCCACCGCAGGGCACACACACACACCCACACACCAAGCACACACTAGGGCCAATTTAGAAATGCCAATGCATTTAACTTGCATGTCTTTGGACAGTAGAAGGAAACCGGAGTACCCAGACGAAACCCACGCAGACATGGGGAGAACATGCAAACTCCACGCAGGGAGGACCCTGGAAGTGAACCCGGGTCTCCTAACTCCTAACTAGTTTATATATAAGAAGTCTTATTTTTTAACTAAGTATCCACTTACAGCATATTAAATGTTTAACTGTTTACGAACTTTACAAAATACTTAAAAATACAGGTGTGTTTCTGGGCTATACCATTTATCTGTATCCTGACTGGTGTGTTTAAAATGCTTCATAGTCATTATATGCAAATTAACCTAGCCAATTAAAAAAGCTTTCAGTTAGATTTCTTAAGTCTGCCCTGCTGCTTCAACAAGCGCATGTGAGTCTCCAACAGCTGTTGTAAATAAAGGACATCCATGTTTGAAGTTCATACTGTATATAGAAATGTCTCAAGACTCTTTTTTTGTTTACTAAGTATTTTCCGCAACAACACCCAGCAGTAGTAAGCTAGCATATAGGACTTTTGAAGTATCTGATTGAGTTGGAGGTACTAGACATACTTACTTATCTATCCAGCAAAACATTTGCGTAAAGGAGTACATTTTTCTTTTTATTTATTTTTGACTCAAAGGCAACGTTTGACTTTGGTTCAACAGAACCCTCCAGAGACCACAGCTGGTGTATGAATTATCTAATCACCAGACAAACTTACTTGCTTACCAAGTAAAACTGTTCCATGAAGGAACACATATCAGATCACTTGCAAAATTAACTTGAGCAGTCAAAAACAAAAAATAGTATATGAGCCAAAATTGGAATTGACTTTTAACTGCAGTCTGAATGGAGTTTTACTAGCCTGTAGAAACACATGGATTTGTATGCAGTTGGTATGGAATTTTCAATTCATTTTTGTTATCATCATGACTTTTCTCTACTATTGCTCTCTGACTGTGGGTGGCAGTTGCCCCTATGCTTACCCACAGACCCTATGCACTTAATCTAATTTGAGGTCATTGGAGTTCTGGGCTGTCATAACTTGTGTATCTCAGTTGGTGAGTGCACCATTCAGATAGGCAGAACTTTAGATAGATAGACAGATAGATCTTTATTTGTCCCCAGGTGGATTTTTTTTTTCACAGAAGCTCTTTAAATACATAAATAGATAGATGAATAAATATGAAGTATATACTGTGAATACTAGGGGGTGCCAGAGATCCTCAAACATGATTGCACAAAGACAGTCCGGGGTTCAAATAAAAGGTCTTTTATTACACAATACCTCAGTATAACACAATTATAGAGTTATCTCTTCCAATTCACCTCTCCTCTTTCCACTGTATTGCCCTCCTCCATTCATTTGTTGCCTCCTTCCTCCCAACTCTGAATCGTCTGGACAGCCCAGCTCGGCCCCTTTAAGTGAAGACCTGGGAGTACATCTAGTGCCAAGGCTTAGCTCGTTGGAAGCACTTCCAGGTCATATTAAAATCCCAAACAGTGCGGCTGCGTTACCAGACTACAATTCCCAGTATTCCCTGCTGGTGTCTGAGCGGGCACCAATATCCAGGGCTGCTACCATCTCATGTCCTGGAGGATAAAACAGCCCCCAAAGACAGTCATTTCCTGTCCTCTCCTTCTGTACCAGCATGGAAAGTTACCATAGGTATAACCAGTCGGGACATCTGTCTATCCACCTGGGGCTTCCCGTCCAGGAAAGAGAACTTCTTCTGTCCTGGTCAGGATGCCCGTCCATCGGCATGGGGCTTCCCGTTCACATAAGGAACCTTTCTCTCTATCGGGACACCTGTCCATCTGCTTAGGGCTTACCATCCAGGTCAGGATTCTTTCTCTCTCTTAGCCAGGATCCCTGACCTTCCTGTATGGTAGGTACATTATATACACATACACTAGAATGACAAAAAAGGAAGAAACTTTAGAAAGCAATAAAACTTCTGCCTTGACAGTCACAGCTCCAGTGAGGCATTATGCAGGCATATTGCCATTGGTGTAAAGGAGCCTCAGTAGAATTTCCTAACATATTTCTTCTGAATGATTAATTGGCTGAAAGTCCTCAGTGTTTATGTGTCATGGAGAGAGTGTGCAGCATTGTTCATAATGAACTCATTTTTGTTTTATTTCTGTCCTTTGCTACTACCCCCAGGGGTCCAGAGTGTGTTCCATGACTGTGCTTGCCTTCATAATTAGTTTGTTGATTCTGTGGGCCTCTCTTGAAGTGATGCTACCAGCCCAGCACACAGTGGCAGTGTAGAAACTTTCACTGGCCATCACAGAATTGTAGAAGATGTGAAGGATGTCACTTCCCACATTAAAGTAGCACAGTCTCCTAAGGATAAAGAGCCTGCTCTGCCCTTTCTTATTTAGTTCCTCTGTTTTTCTGAAACCAGACCTGTCTGTTATTGATGTGGACCCCGAAGTACTTGTAGGAGTGCACCACTTCTACATCCACTCCCTAAACAGTGACCTGAAATAGCGGTCCTTTGGTCCGGTGAAAGTCAATAACCAGTTTCTTGGTTTTGCTGATGTTAACTTTAAGACAATTTTTTTTGCACCAAGAAACAAAGTTCTCCACTTGACTCCTCTCCTCTGTCTCATCCCCTTTATCAATACACCCCATACGTGCAGAATCACCTGAGAATATCTGCAGATGACATGACCGGATGTGTACAGAGTTAAGAGAAAAGGAGACAGGACTGTTTCTTGTGGTACTCCAGTGTTGCTCACATCCATATCAGAATCACAGTCCTTGAGTCTCACAAACTGCGGTCTGCACGACACCATAGGCTCATTTACTTGCATATTTCTGAGTTTATGCCTTAACAGGGATGACTGGATGGTATTGAAAACACAGGAGAAATCAAAAAATAGAATCCTTACAGTGGTGCTGGCTTTGCTCAAGTGAGAACAAACTTTGTAGAGCAGATGGACAATTGCATCCTCAACTCCAATCTTTATCCATAATTGAACCTGTGACTGTGTTGAATGTGAATTAGTCTTGGGGTTCCAGATCAGTGGCGCCCTTGCTTGTTAGAAAAAGTCCAGAGAATAGTAACTAGGCTGATTCCAGGATCTTTTCAGTGTGAGCAAACCGAATAATAAAAGGTGACATGATTGAAATGCTTTAAATTATGAAAGGAATTAGTCCAGTAGATCTGAGCTGTTCCTTTAGAAGGTGCTCAGCTAAAACATGGGGGTGTAGTTGGAAACTTGCTGAGGGTAAATTTCACACAAACATTAGAAAGTTTTTTTTTTAATCAGAGGACTATAGAGACATGGAATAAGTTACTAAGAAGTGTAGTACTGAGTTAGACTTTAGGGATCTTCAAAACTTGACTTCAGTAGCGTAGCGTGGGTGTCAGCCACCCAGGAAAATTCTGCCGCCCCCTTATTTAGGTATGGTTCAAATTTTTACAAGATATTATTATTATTTATTGTGAAATTTTGCCAGCCCCCTAAAAGTGCCGCCCCTGCCGCCCCCACTACGCTACGCCACTGCTTGACTTGATGTTATTTTGGAAGAATTAAGAGGATGGAACTGGCAAGCTTTGTTGGGCTGATGACCTGCTATAATAATATTGTAATATTCAATTAACATTGACAAACTCACTTAATGCAGTTCAGGGCAGTTGGGGCTTTGAGTCTATCCCAGTAGCATCAGACAACAGGTAGGTGAGATGGAGCAGCAAGGATCCACTCACACATGCCTCTCACAGGGCTAATTTAGAATTGCCTACATAACCTTCATTCCGTTTGGACAATTAAAGGTACAACCAAAAAAAAAAAACCACTCATCTTTGTAATTGAAGTCATTATAAAAGTCATTGTACAAAATAAAGATTGATTACTCACTTTGTGGAGGTGCTTTGTGAGTAGGCTCTCTGTGAAGATTGCTACCTGAAACAAAGATTAACCTGTTAAGTGCTTCGTCTATAAGGTTTTAGCGTGAAAAGCAAAAAGACAAAAACTTTTAAAATGAAAGGAACACAGCCCTTCAGTCAATTAAGCTTACGTGGTTAGCCACCGTAATAGCAAAGCTGTGCCAATATCTCCCTGGGCCAGTTAGTAAAAGTCATTCTGTAGTTCATGGTCGACTCCCAGAGCTCTGTGTGTAGAAGTGCTCCCTGTTTTCCATCATATATTTCCACTGTTGGCTTCAAGTTCTTGGTTCACAATTTAGCTTGGAGCATTCTGTCCGATTTTTGACAAAATCACTGTATAAAATAAAGCCTTGCTTATTTCTTTGTAAAGCACTACACCAAGGTTTGCCAGGGGATGCAAGATGGCATTTCAGGGGGTGCGACAAAGAGGAAGGCCTGCATTGCGATTCGACTTTATTGAAGGGCAGTTGAATGACTTGCACTGTGCCATCACTTGATCATTTATTGGTTAGTGCTCCTGTTCTAGGTCATGAAAAGAATTAAGCATTGCATGCCCAATTGTCACCTGCGAATGAGCCACAGAAGTGCACCTCTTAGGGGTCCCTTGCTACAAATGGAGCATTCATAAAGGCGAATATTTTTTATTAAGAGAATGGAATTTGGACCTTGCAATTATCTGTAGAGAAGGGTGAGGTCTAGTATTGATTTGATCATGAAACGTCACTGATTTTGAGGTTTGATTGACATTCTGGCTAGAGAGGAACAAGGGAAACTGAATTGGATGCAACACCTGCTGCTTACTCTTAAGCCCATCTCTCCTGCTGGTGGTCCTGGCAGTACAGCAGCATTTTCAGCTGTGTGATGCATCTATTTTTGAACTGCAGTGCTAAGCAGCATGCCAGCACCTGCTGCTTCACGGGGATCTCCAGTTCCCCCAAACCCCTTGATTATTGATCGTGTGTCATTTCCTTGTGGCACTTAATGCTTTGCGGGATATCCCAACCCCTGGATTGTCAACTGAGTATCTAAGCTTCATGGTGGAAACATTTAGAAGATTACTGAGATCTATAAAGGTAAAATGCTTAATTTATATTCCACTTTTATGCATTATTTAAGCTTACTTTTTGAGGTCAGTTTGTTCACCCACAGTTACTGCATGTGGTTCAATTTGTGGTTCAAAAATGAGAAATTTCATTTCTTCATCATCAAATGTGATATTACTTTTGTAGGGAGTGTGAACATAAAACTAACATTTTCTAGGGGTGGGACGGCATAGAAAAGGTTGAGAACCACTGCACTGCTCCATAATGCTCATGTTTAGAATTGTTACATAAAACTAAAAATTGCTGTGAACAATTTGCCCTGAAAAAGACTATAATAATCATAATTCTTTTTTCAAGAGCACTGTTATGTTGCTAATGTTGAACAGTGCCAGATGAAACATAAATAATTTTTAAGAGTTTTCATTTAGAAATGCACTAAGGGGTGTAATTGCTTGCTTTATTAAGAGCCTTGTGAGGGGGAAAAAAGTCATATAAGACTTTCGATTTGAATGTCCTTCATAATGGATTTGACTATGAAAGGTGTTATAGAAAAGCTTCAGTGGTGGCTTTATGAAGGGCTTGTGTTTAGAAAAAAATGCTTCTGCATGAAAAGTCTCATTCATAATAGCATTCACCACCAACAGCATTATATAAAAGCTTGATTTCTTACTCTATAAATTACATCTTGCCTGAAGAAGGGGCCTGAGTTGCCTCGAAAGCTTGCATATTGTAATCTTTTTAGTTAGCCAATAAAAGGTGTCATTTTGCTTGGCTTTTCTTTACTCTATAAAGAGCTTTAACATTTTGTTCGGATTCTATACAAAAAGATTACATTTAAAATATTTCATAAGAACATAAGAAGTTCGACAAAGGAGAGGAGACCATTCCGTCCATCAAGCTCGTTTGTTTAGCTATTAGCTGAGCTGCCCCAATATCTCCTTCAGACTTCTTCATCTCCATGTCTCAGTAGTTTGTTCCAGAGTCCCACGACTCTGTGCGTAAAGAAGTGCTTCCCGGCTTCAGTCCTAAATGCTTTTCTCCTTAATTTCCACTGATGTCCTTGCCTACGTGTTTCACTGTTTAGTTCAAAGAATGTTGCTGGATCTGCTTTATCCATGCCTTTTTGAGGATTGTAAATACAGGGATTAGTTCTCCATGCTGTCTCCTCTGCTTGAGACTAAACAGGTTTAATACTCCAAGTCTGTCACAGTAGGACACGTCCTTAAGCCCTGGGATGCACTTACTTGTTCTCCTCTGCACAGCTTCAAGTGCCACTCTGTCTTTTTTGTAATGTGGTCACCACACAGTATACCAGATTCAGTCTCACAGGTGCATTATATAGTCTAAATGTAATGACCCTTTATTTATATTTGATAGGTTTTACAATATAACCTAACATTTTATTTACCTTTTTAATCACTTCTGCACAATGCTTAAATGATGAAATTGTTGTGTCAACATAAACTGCTAAATCCTTATCAGAGATGGCTTCCTGTTTGACAGTGTTTCCCATCTTGCATTTATAATTGACTAGCTTTGCCTCCATGGCTCCGCCCGCGTAGTAGTGAAAAAGAACAGTGAGGAAGGCCCAGCCTGGCTCCCCACTCCTGACGTCATGCTTCTCCCTCCCCTTGGCCAGCAGCCTCTGTCTTGGATTAGCGCAAATATATCGCTCCTACAAGTGAACTATGATACTTAGCACAATGACAGAAGTCGCAAAATCAACCGGAATGTTCAACCAAAATATAGAAAAAAACCCGATCTAAATCCATTAAGTAGTTCTCTCGTTTGCTAGCTGAGGTGAGGTAAGGAATACGCCCTGAGGCTGGTGTGTGAGTGAGGAGGTCTCCGCTCCCACCCCACTCGGCCCGCTACGTGTCCCTCTGATTCGCGCAGGTAAACTAGTACATCAAGAGAACTATGATACTTAGCACAATGAGAGAAGTCGCAAAACAAACTGGAATGTTCAAGCAAATTATAGAAAAATACCCAATCTAAATCTGTTAAGTAGTTCTCTCGTGAAAAGCGGGCAGACACACGCACTGACTGACAGACGTTATATTTTATGTACTGTATATAGAGATGTTCCTTTTGCCCACATGTGGCACTTTGCACTTTTCTACATTCAATTACATTTTCTAGGTGTTTGCCCACTTCTGGAGATTGTCCATGTCTTTTTGGATCGTTTTTACTACCTTCTCAGTGTCTGCCATTCCTCCAATTTTAGTGTAATTTCTGAATTTCTGAACTATACCAGAATCAATGTCATTAACATAAATCTTTAAATCTCTTTAATTTAATATTGTTTTTTGTATCAGTATGCTGCTGCTGGAGTATGTGAATTTCCCCTTGGGATTAATAAAGTATCTATCTATCTATCTATCTATCTATCTATCTATCTATCTATCTATCTATCTATCTATCTATCTATCTATCTATCTATCTATCTATCTATCTATCTATCTATCTATCTATCTATCTATCTATCTATCTAAATCAGGACAGACCCCTGAGGGACTCCACTGATGACATTGCTCAATATTTAGCATTCTCCTCTTATCTGTACTCTTTGTCTCCTGCCGGTTAATCAACTTGAGATTTAATTTTGTAGGTTAGCGTAGTTTTCACTATGAAAGGCACTATATAAGAACTTGATTTATTGTGTTACAAATATAAGGTGCGTTACAACTGAGCATAAAATCAATGGGTCTGCTTAAAGATGTAACTGAATAGCTTTTCAGAACGAAAAGCACTATTTAAATATTTAATTGCTTCTTTTGAAATTTGGCTTAAATTTAATAGGTCTACATAATACAAAAGTGACAAGCTAATTAGTATGAAAGGTACTATATGAAAGTCTCCCTTGTTTAACAAAGTGTTTCGTATTTGAAGTGAAAATCGCTGCTACATAAAGATGTGCTAAAGAAAAACTACATAAAGATTACACGTATAAACAACTTCATACAGAAGGCACTGTATAAAACCTTGACTGCTTATTTGATCAAGCGCTTTATTATTGAACTCAACGTCAACAGTTCCTTAAATGAAGATTTAATTGAAAAGCGATTCTACTAAGAAAGACACTGTATAAACACTTGACTTCTTGTGTTACGAAGTGCTTTGGAACTGAGTTTAAAATCCAATTCGCTCACACTCGAAGATAATTTAGAGTCGCCGATTAGCCTAACGCGCACGCCTTTGGGACATGGCAGAAAAAAAAACAGAGTAACCTCTAAAAAGAACATTTACAGAAAAATGAACTTCACGCACACAGCGTAAAGGACAAATCTCGAATCAGGACTGTCGAGGACTGAAGCAGCTGCGCTCTAAGGCAAAATATAAAATACACCTATCTTGCTTGCTCTTGGGAAAGCTTTACTCATTGTGAAAACGGTGAATAACTTGGCAAGTTTTAATCAATAGGAATCTCTTGGAAAGTGGTGTTTCCTTATGAAGATACTTCAGAACAGAAAACACACGCAAGAGTAAACACGATCGATTCAGATGAGTCCATATAAAAAAGCGTAAAGGACAAAGAATGACCGCAGGTAGCGGGAGCCTTCTCAATACGTGTGCCCCCTGAAGTCCGAGGCAGTCTGAAGACAGCTGTGTCTCACCAGTGCGCACCTGCGCACTCCCGCTGAGGCTTAGCGGGAACAGCCCAGTCCGGGAGAGCTGCCTTCTGCTGGTGGAGGTGGGCGCGGCGGTGGGTGGCAGAGAATTTGGACCTTCATTACGTGCTCGAGTGTGCGTGTGTGTGTGTGTGTGTATTTGTCTCTACTGTCTTTAGATCTGTGAAGAATTCTCTTTTATGAATTCACGTTACGCTCCTAATCAAAAGATTATTGAATTTTGTTTAATATTAAGTCTGTTAAACTGAATGTCTTAGATTAGAAATCAACAGAAAAAGGGTTATTTTAGTACAAATACAGCAAATATTAATTTTATTAATCTGATTTTTCCATTTTAGAGTGACACAAGGCAGTTAGCATCCTGGGATGTGGTGCCACTTCATTGGGCACATTCACACCAGTTTAAAACATCTAACAACATCAGAGAATGCTACAGAAGTTTCTGTACTATGCACTCCTACTTTGTGTGAGCCTTTTCTGCCAGATTCAAAAGTTGGGAATTTTGAAGAGAAAGGCCAGGAAACTAGACAGAAACCAAACCTGAAAAGGGCTGAGGTCAAGACCTGAGAAAAGCAATGAAAAGAAAATATCAGAGCCAAAAATGCTAAACAAAAATCATAGTCAGAAACTCGCTAAGTATACAAGCCAAGAATCTCTCCAAGCACTGTTAAGTGAGTTTGTTTTTATTTCAGAAACTTGGACAATGTGGGTAGCATGGCACTGTCTGAAATAGTGCCAACCGTTTGATGTCACCAAATGCAGCTTCTGATGCAATAGCCATTAAGGTTGTTGCTAACAACTGATATGCACACAGTTTGTAACAGAGCTAAAGTCAATCTCAGCAACATTGGGCACAAAGCAGAATCCGAAGGTGCTGAGCAAAGCACACTTGATCATACCAGGCCAATTTTAAGTCACCAATTAACCTAACATGCGTGTCAACATTAAAAGCATGGAACATAACGTTCTTATATGATGTACACAAAAAGAGAAACCAATAATCACAGAGGAGAGATCAATGGAAAGCAGTAAATACAGCCAAAAAAGCCATAAAGGAAATTCAGAAAGCATTTGTACAAAGATGTGCAAAGACAAGATGGTAAATGAGAGACTGTCGTAAGAAGGTGGAATAGATGAGTATCTGAGAAAAGTGCATATTCAAGGATGACACTAACTATTATATGACTAGTATGGGCTCAGTGGCGTAGGAAGGCGAGTGCGGTGGGTGCGGCCCGTACCGGGTACCAGCTCTGAGAGGGTGACAAAAAATTGCCGGTTTTGTATTAATGCGCCTTTTTGTTACATAAAATAACATGTGAAATAATTTACATGGGCTTTAACAAACCCTGATTGCAGCAAATTGTGGGTGAATGATGTGATGCTGTAATGATTTAGTATTATTGTGTGGTGCGTGGGGAGAGGGGGTGTTCTGTCTCGTTTCTTTTGAACTGTGCTGGTGCTCAAGTAAACAAACAACCGGTCCTGTGACTCATTGTCTCATCCCTGCCACAAATATGTCATCACCCCAAGTCGTTCTGTGCAACAAGATGATATTTTTAACCCGAACATCATAATAATATAGTCGGCACAAAACGTTTTAGACAGTGGGGTGGGTAGGTATTGTCCGCTCTAGAACCGACCATAATGTAAACAAGTTTACTTTAGGATCGTTCTACGAGCGAACGGACAATATCTCCCTCCCCATCCCACTATCTTAAGGCCCCTATATATACGAGCCGGGACACACGACGAAATCATGTGTTACAATTCTGGTTAATTGGCGATTTTTTTTACAGAAATTCCATGCCTAAGAAGACTTCTAAAAGCCGCCAAAGTTCCAAAAGAAGAGTCTCTTGGTTGGACTTCCTTAAGATTCTTAGAGGTTGTGGTTGAATATGAACTTTTAGACTCTGTTCCCAATCTCACTTTAGCATTAAGAATTTTCTTAACTTTATGTGTTTCTGTTGCATCATGTGAGAGGAGCTTTTCGAAACTCAAACTAATTAAGAATTATCTCAGATCCACTATGAACCAAGCACGACTCTCTAGCTTAGCCATTTTGTCAACTGAAAATAGTGTAGGTGAAGGTATCGATTTTGATGACGCAATTTCAAAATTTGCAGAACAAAAAGTTAGAAAGAAGAGATTCTAAGTATCATGTTAAAGTACAGTTTGTTGGATTACAGCCTAGAGAACGAAACTTGTAAACAACTGAGTTTTCATTAAATTGTATTATAATAATAATAAAGTTATGCACTAGGTACTATCACTATGAAAAAAGATTTCTTACATTGTACATTAAACTGGCTTATTAATAAAAAGGCATTTTACTTTTTTTTTTTATTCATAAAAAATTGTTTACAAAATAATTAACATTATGCCCTCTTTACTTAATTAATTGAATAAAAAACTTGCTTTCTCAATAAATTTCATTTTATATTTTGGTGGACATGGGGGTGACAAGTTTAAACTCCACACCGGGTGCCACCAGACCTTGCTACGTCACTGTCTGGGCTGTTATGATTTGGTTTCATTTCTGATTTTCTTTGGATTTCTTGTGGTACTTGGGTGGACCTTTCCCGATTTATTTTATTTTTTTGGGCTTATAATTTTCAGAATTTATTTAATTTAGTTAAATTCGTTTTGTGACTTTTTTTATGCCATTTTGTTTTTTGTGGGTGTAGCCATTTTGTGGGGTGGTCACTACCGTGTTGCTAGGTGAATTATCCGGAAGTGAGGAGCTGTGACATTATGGGTTTGTGGGTATAAAATGGTATAACATGTAAGTTTAAGGAGTGAAAACTAAGAAACTGGGGCAATGTGTTTTTGATTATGTTCTTCGCAAACGTATCCTTGCAAATGAAATATTGACTACTAGGTACTTGACAGTGAATAGAATAAATTTAAAAATATTTGATACCTCTTGCCTTATGTGTGCCCTCGGTGTTCCTCCTGTGCCTTTCCTTTGTATCCTTGTTTGTCTCAATTTGTCTTGGGCAGCACTTCCTCTCTCGGTCACATTCTCGTAAAACCTGCTTCTCAGACTTTGTCATTTTGAGGCACCTTGCTGGCCTCCTGTCTGCTTTTTGACTACCACCAATGGTAGCTGAGCTCCCATTACTTACTGTGAATAAAATCATTTGTATTTATGAGAATATTTTTTCATGTTTGGAAGTGACTCCCAGTGTTCTGCCTAAGCCTTTCCTCGATATCCTCGTGGGTCTCAACCAAACATGCCCAGTACTTCTTGTCTCAATCATGTTTGACTGAACAACCATAGTGAAGCTGAACAATCAGACCAAAGCCAACCAGACCATTTAGATTACTTGGAGGGACTGGACACACACACAGACATTAACATTTAATTATATAGATAGACGATTTAGAATTCAGAATTCACAGCTTGATGTCTCTGTGTTTAACATCCCGGTTTTGAATCTTTTCTTGTTTTCTTATCTTCTGGTCCTATTGTCAATGATTTTCTGCCTCACTCTTTCTGTCAGAACATGGGCTACGTTGAATGAATCGCCAACAACAAAGGAAAAAAGAATAAGTCATGATTTAAGAACACTAATTGAGACAGAAAATACAACACATGAGGTAACGTGGTTGGATGTTGCAATATCAGTTGACTCAAACTTTACCTAGTCAGCAAATGGACACCTGACTAGAAATGAAACCAAATGGAAGGAACTATTTCATGTAATGGAATCTTAAATGTAGAGCATATTGTTCAGACCTTTATTTTACAGAACACTGTCCAATATTCTATTAGAATAACTCATCATAAAACTCCACTTACCTTATTCATCTAATTACTTTGAAATTACCTTGTGAAACAAAAAGACACAAAAAATCATAAAGAGGCGGTGTACCAGATGGCGAACCCTGTGTAATTATTGGCATAATAACAAACATGAATTAACAGCAATCACAATAACGTCTTTCCAGGCACAAGTCCAACACTGAAATGAAACAAGATGGCGGTGGAAGCAGTTATAAGGCAGGGAGGTGGGAAGAAATGGGTTTAGGTGACTGGAAATTGGAAGTGATGTTAGAGGTCTTTAGGCTGTCAATCTTTTGGCCTATAGATGGAGGAAGAGGACAGATTTTAAAAGGCAGCGCTAACCCTCGGGGTGGAGTAACCTTTTGATGAGCCCTAAAGTTGTCTAACATGTTGTGACGTGTGAGTCCCTGTCTTGCACCCCAAAGCTGAGTCTCAGTACTTTAGCAAAATCAGCTTTTATTCAGCTTGAAACAGGAACAGCATGGTTATTTATTGTAGCGGGATCTACCACTCTCCTAGACACAGTCACAGAAATCAGGCAGGGTCGTGGTCATGTTAGTGGCCAAGTAATATTGTTCCCTGCATTTATAATGTTCCTTGCATCACCCATCAACGACAGGCTGTTATAGAGCGACCGCACTCGGCCCGGATTTGCTTTTGCTGAGAGCCTCTACAGCTCTGGGAGCCTGCGGTCTCCCCGGCAACTGATAGGCTGTCTTCGACAGACACAGCGGTCCCACTTCAGGACGCTCTTTGGCGTGTCACCACAGTGGGGGGATTCTCAAAAGAGTTTAGAAACCTTACAACACGCATACGCGGGACGATTGAATGACTTGCCTTTGCTTTTCTTTTATTGACTTCACTTACAAATTACAAATCTTGCATGTGTCAGGAATACATTCATGATTGTTTTTAATCTTTGCATGTAGTTTTTATTTTTGATTATTTGAAGTTATTATTGTTAGTCTGGTGACATCATCTTGCTGTCATTTTGTTCACTTGTTTTTCTTCAGCCCTACCTATTTGTGTGTTTGCTTATGTGGATGCCACAATTTTAACCCTCTGGAAGATGCGTGTTGTGGCCATTGATGTGGACACTATGTGAGGTATGATGTTCTGATGCTATAAAGGTGGGCTGTGATCATTCAAAAGTGCCAGAACTTTAAGCACTTAAAAGAAATATTGCATTAAAGACTTGTGCTTGATCAAACAAAGAACTGGGCATAGCTGCTACTTCTTGACTTAGCTCTGGTCTTAACTTTGAATTTAGCGTAGCTCTTTGTACTGTGTAAGACTAAAAGCAAACACGGAAAAGCTTTGGGGAACATCCATGACCTCTGTAATAAGAGAAAAGCACAAAGAAAGTGTTTTGGGGGCACCTTGAAGGCCAACCCCATATATAAACAGATGTTAAAGATGTTAATAAAAACACGTGTTAAGTGCCAAAAGTCTTTCTTAGTTCCTCTAATCGGATTGTCCAAGATGGTGCCAATATTGGCTTTGAGGCATTCTGGGAGGAAGAGGCGGGTCCAGGTGAGCTGGCCCCATAAGCGACATCATAGGTGGAATTGTGTCAATCTTCCTTCCTGCAAAGGAGAAAAAAGTTAGAACGTTATGGCACGGTGCCACCTCATGTCCTGGAGGAGAATTACAATCACAGTCACCAAAGCCCTTAAGCTGTTCCCCAAATGCAGACATGTGACACCACATATAATGAAAATGAATGAAAAGAAACTGATCTTTTTACAAAGATGAAAATGATGTCATTTCAGATGGGAGTCTAATACAGAACGGATTAAAAGAATGGCCAAACACTGGTCATGTGGGTTCCAGGCAGGAAGGAGTGAGTCCAGGAGGGTGGACAATGGAAGTGAGGTCAGCGGTGGAACGCCTGTCAATCTTCCGTCTTGCAGAGAGAGGAAGAGAGAAGGCATTAGCACACAGCGCCAGCCTGTGGTTTGGCAGGTAATTACTATAACCAGAGCCCTTAAGCTGCTTCCCAAATGAATGTGCATGGCCACTGCAAGTTTCATAAATGAATAAGCTTTGAATGAACTGACTTTAGTTGCCATCCCTGACTATTTTGTTTTATCCTGTAAGAAAGATCTGCAGTCGCTCTTAAATGGTAACTCTTCGAGCGGATCCATTTCTCATTCCACTTCAAACATGACAGCAAGAGGTGTGTGCAGATAAAAGAGCACAATGAATTGTAAGTAATGGCACTGCACTGCCTTTGATTCAGCAAAATCAACTTCCTGCTGACTGCTTGGTTTTTTTTTTAAATATAATCTCACCTTCATCATGTTTTCTCTTAATACTTGGCACAAATTAAGCATAAAATCAAACCCAGCTTGAAAGCTATCAGAAATGGAGGACTCGGTATGGTAAAGGTGCCAATAAATTTTTCTTATAACATAAGCCACACTTGTTAAGAGAATGGAAGTAATTTCATGCAGTGCAAAATATGAGGAAAAACTTCTGAGAGTTGACGATTTTCCAGGACTTGTGACGCACACCACATAAGGACACGACCACTTTGTCAAATCACACCCACTCACAGTAAGCACAAACTCAATGGTTTTGGTTTATAAACATTAATATCAACCAAATGAGTCATTGTATTGTTATTAGGTTAGCTGGCAGATTGTGATCAATATGAGGGTCGACCTAAACTTGACTGCTGTGCTCAGTGCTGAGTTATGACCTTAGTGATGAAGGTGTGTGCAAGTGGAGCACTAAAACATTCACAGTGTGACAGTAGAAAGATTAATTAAGTGCTTGACATCTAAAACTACACTCATTAGTAGGTCAAATGTTGTTAATTACTTTAAACTGCACTGCAGTGTTGTTCTGAAACCACTTCTCTGTCACAAGAGGTTACACAAAATGTGGTTAAAGTGTGGTGATAGAGATGTCACTTTTATGAGGGATTGTGTCTTAGTTTTGAGGGATAATGTAATTTTTGCGTCTAACACTGAAACATATCATTATATGGGTGGTACTAGTTGCTGTTTAAATGTGAAAATGGTGTCTGTGTCTATGCCCACACTACTACATTTTCATTTAAAAAAGGTGTTATTAAATGAAAACGATCTTCATCTACACTGGCCTTTTCACACTGTTTCTGTAAGTATCTCTGCCCACACTAAAATGACTGAAAACACATATGACACAGACGTTCACCTACACTAGGCAAGTATACAACAGCTGAAAAATTTAGCACAGAACTGTAGCAACCAGTACATTATTCACCTTTTGTACATGTATGCAGTATTTAAACTGTAAAATTAAATGGAATTT
Source organism: Erpetoichthys calabaricus (assembly GCF_900747795.2). Lineage (NCBI taxonomy): Eukaryota > Metazoa > Chordata > Cladistia > Polypteriformes > Polypteridae > Erpetoichthys > Erpetoichthys calabaricus. The sequence continues at coordinate 311,812,338 of NC_041395.2, forward strand.
ACAGGTAAGCAACACAACAAGCAGAAATGAATGCTACTTCTCTGTGTCCACTACACTTAAATATGGTTTTCTTCCATGTCAAGTCAAAGCAAACTTTATTGTCATCTCAACCATATCCAAGTATACAGATAGAAGAAATTGGGAAACTCAGGGTCCACAGTGTAACAACTTGAAGTGCAAATAAAAATTAAAATGAAAACACAAACAAGACAAGACATTGTGCAAAGACAAGACAAAGAAGTAGCAGCAACATGACATGTAGTAAGCAATATGAACATTGATGCAAAATATGGTATTGTGCAATCTAGATACATAAATCCATCCATCCATCCATTTTCCAACCCGCTGAATCCAAACACAGGGTCACGGGGGTCTGCTGGAGCCAATCCCAGCCAACACAGGGCACAAGGCAGGAAACAATCCTGGGCAGTGTGCCAACCCACTGCAGAGATACATAAATATAGTCAATAAATATGTATGTAGGGTGACCAATCAAGAAATGAGATGTAGTAATAAGAAAAATGTATTTACCGAAGGGCTACATAATAAGCAGAAATAAATCAGAGCACGAGTATATCCATCCATCCATCCATTTTCCAACCAGCTGAATCCGAACACAGGGTCACGGGGGTCTGCTGGAGCCAATCCCAGCCAACACAGGACACAAGGCAGGAACCAATCCCGGGCAGGGTGCCAACCCACTGCAACGAGTATATCCTTTGTTTTCAAAACTCTTTGTTTTCACCCATCCATACTGCAACTCTGAGCTGGCATTTTCAGCAATATACGGCTCTGGAGAGCGTTTTCAAAAGTCTCTCTTTTCAATGGTTAAAAACATCAGGGTAGTGTAGACAAAAGGTCAAAATGATGACTAATGTTTACGTTTCTAAATGAAGACGTAGTAGTGTGGATGTGCAGATGTGTTGTAGCCACGTGTGGACTGAGAAAAGGATCCAAAAAAGTATTTGACTGTTAAACGTAGTGTAGATCCAAAACGCTAAACAAATTTGTAGTTTTAATTCAAGATGGAGTTGATCCTTAAATATATTTTTTTTTATTGTCAAAATCTAAAACCCCAAGGGCAAGCCAAAACTCTAAATATAAAATCTTTACTGATTTAACTGATAATATTTTGGTTATATGGTGGGATGAATTAAAAAGTGAAGGTGACTTGAAAATTATTCGGTTTCCACAACAGACAGCCCCTGACCCAATACAGCAAGTTCACAAAGACTTATGGGTAGCTCTGCTGTTAGTCTAGTTGCAGCTAAGGTCAAATGAACATGGATGCTCCACTGCAGGATTGCACCATTATTGAAGAATGTGCTGTAATGAGATTTCTTTGGGCAGAGGGAGTGCAATTCTGCTGAAACACACAGCATTTAGAGTAATGAGTGCCTGTTGGCCATAGCCATTCCTCCATATTTTTGATTTTGGTCCTTATTCTAAAACACTTTCAGGACCATTAATCTAAAATCGTCAGATCAATGTACTTTATTATAAAAGAACATTATTGAACCCTGAGAATCCAGTTCAGTATTGCAAACAATTGGCAGTACTGGGCACAAAGCAGAAACCAAATCTTAACAGGCCATCAGTCCACACTCATTCAGGCAGGCCCAGTCTTGAGCTGCCACTTAACTTAACCTACATGTCTTGGGCGATGTGAGAAGAAGTTCATAGAACATAGAAGAAACCATCTCTGACACAAGGAGTGCATGCAAACTGCACACACAGTTCAAGACATTGGATCCATGAGTCAGCTGTGGTGCTCACATTTTGTTATGCAAGTACCAAAATGGGGAGGGAAAAATACATAAAGTTAAATGCCAAAAAAAGAAAATACTGATAGTTGTTGAAAGTATAATGATGCTATATCAAGACAAAACATTTCAGTACTGTATCAATATTTCCCTCACCTCTGGTAACTTGCTATAACCCTTAACTGAAAAATACAGGATTAGTCTTAACCCCAAAATGTATACATGAAAGGAGGAAATTAACCTCATTATTCTTCCACTTCAGGTCTTTACACAATCATCTAAAGTTTTTTAGTTTTCAACAGATGGCTGTCAATTCGGAGTAGTGGGGCACTTGGGGACCTGGGTAGAAAAGACTACCTGCAAAGACTTTTCCATGTTATTTGTTAACCAGCAACACATGTGTGTGATTTTTCCATTCTGTGTTTACTACCATGCTGTACATTCATTACATTTATTCTAAGTTCCTCAGTAATCTCCTGCGATGCGACTTAGAGATTTCATTGAATATGAAATTGAACGTGTTGACTGAAGACATCTCTGTGACATCAATCCTTAAATTCTCTTTATCCAGTTCAGATGCTGACTCTTATCCTGGTGCAAGGCGAGAACAAATCCAGGGTGGTAGATGTATCATGTTCCAAAAAAACAAATCTATACTTGTTTTGTCATCCTTATTTTTGAACATATCTTGAAATGTGTGCCATACAGTCCTTGGTACCTACCATCCAGCATACTTAATACTTAATACTCTTGAGCTTAATATCATCACTTACCTGATTAATCCTTCTAATTTCCATTCCAGTAGTTCGTATTTGTTAGAGAGCCTTATTGTCCTGCACAGCCTAAATTGATGGCCAACAAGGACTCTTTGACACAAAGAGCTCAGCTTGAATTTTGAAGTATTTCTGTTGGTGAAAAGAGATGCCTCATCTTTCAGAAGTACAACAGAATGATTGTCTTCCAGACACTGTGCAGCAGTTCTTTGGGAATTTTGATCATCATGCTTAGGTCCGATTGTTACAGTTAGTTAGGCATCGCTATGGTCAGGATTGTGTTAATATTTATATGGTTTCCATTGGTCTGATTTTTGGACTTTTTGTGCATTTGTTAGAACTGGGAGTCACACACATGGTGAAAATTAGTTTGAGGCCTCCAAAATGCTCCACGAAAGGCAGGTCAGGAGCTTTACCAGCCTGCCCAGAAGAGGCACACCCCAATCCAGCATACTCCAACTTTTAAGTGCTGGATTCCAGCATGGAAGGCCTTAAAAATGAGAAGCTGTCTTAAAAGTTGTAAAATGTAAGGAAATATTCCAAAAAGGCCTTGGAAAGTCTAATATTGGCTCACTTGGAACCCCTGGTCAGATCAGCAATGGACCTTCAGTAGTTTGTTTATCTGGACCACATAGGGGTGAACAATACTGTCATTTATCTGCAGAATAAAGCCTACTCCCATTTGGAGCAACAGGGTAACAAGGTGAGGATTTTATTTTTTTACTTCTCTATTGCATTCTACACCATATAGCCAAAACTGCTGGGGGTGAAGCTCCAGTCAATGATGGTTGAGTCCTGGATAATGGATTACTTGGCTGGTATACAACAGTTTGTGAGGCTTAAGAACTGTGTATTGGACACTGGATGTAGTACTTCTTGCATATTACTTCCATCACAGCGGACATGATAGAATGAAGCTTGGCAGAGATATTCCTGACCTGTAGTCTAAACTGATGAAAAAAAAAAACAAAGTAGTTCTTCAGTGCAAATACACAAGATTTTTTCCTCTAAAGGGGAACTAAAATAGAGTCTGTGCATTGAATTCATTACATTTGAGATGTAATGTGTTTGTCACATCAACACACTTTATAATAACAGCTTGGTGAAATGAATCATTATGTGTGTGATTTGTCATTTATCTGATTTGGCTGCATTTCCCTGCTCGATCAAGGGTGTCATCATTTCCCAGTGTCTCCAAAATGCTCAACACGCCTGATTCAGAGTTGCCAGAAATATATGCATGTTCCCCCATCAAGTTTTCTTTTATAAATCCTGGGAAGTTGTCTACACTCATTTTGAGCTTCTTTTTTGTGTGTATGCAAGCTTTTAAATGAGGCCTCTGGGAAGGCTGACGTTGTTAAAAAAATTGATTCCAATTATAATTATTGCCCTTAAATTTCCTCGCCTCGCTTTTCAATAAACACAACTGAAAGTGTTCTGCAGTGGTTGCAGTCTTGTATCAATATAGTTATATAGTTGAGCACTCCAGTTCCCAACCCGAGGGCTATGGGCCCTTGAAAAAACCGTTAGTTACATAGCGGCTGAACCTGAGACTCCATATCATTCTAGGCTGAATGTTCCTCTGCTCTGAACCACAGTGTATTTAATAGCGTGTCTACATTCCTATCTTGCTCACCCGCCCTTCTTCTGTTATTCCATGCCAATACGTGCTCGTTAGGTCAGAGATCAATCCATGCCATAATGGAGAACTGCTTGGGAACAACACACCAATGAATTTTTATGAAACAGTGTATCATAACAAGTGCGTGCTGTCTTAATTATCCCAAACACATTCAGTCTGTTTCTCCCTCATCTTCTCTCTGTCTCTGGGACATGTTTGCCAATGTTACAATATTTTTAGTTTTGGTAAACAAAAGAATATACTATGTAGAAGAAAGATGAATGCTAACAATTATGAATAATAAAATGAATGTATATAACATTTCATTTTAGTTTTATTAATACAACGTTAAGACTCAGCCTTTACATTCACTTGGAACCACCTGTGAATTATTTGTCTCTCTTTTTTTTTTTACCGTAAATTGTATGCAGTATTGTTGATCGAGGGAATGTACAGTCAACAAAATAAAATGTTGGGGCACCAACTAGGTCAATGTCTTTAAAAATTAACAAGAGCTTGATGGTATGATAAGGTATAAGGAGACAAAGAGCAGGAAAGCAAAGCAGTATTGAGGGTGGTTTAATGCCCTCTCGAAGGAAGCTTCAGCAGTCACCTCTCTCCAGAATGAGATATGTCATGTCAGGAGCATCTCAGTTTTATGGGGTGTGGGGGGTCAGAAGGGGTGGAGTCAGTTTCTTCCTTTTGGGTGGTTTCTCAGGGCTGTGGGAGAAAGAGCAGATGATATCATCAGCGACAGTGACTCCTTGTATCCCAAAGTGGTATAGCTTACCTTGGATGAACCCGGAAGGTGAACATTAGATGTGCATTGTGGACACCAAGGGGGGCTCCAGCTCCCCAAACACCTAACACAAACAGGCTCAGACACAAGTTAAGGGGCAAAAGAGTTTTTATTTGTTGGAAAATCTTTTCTGCAAGTGTTTCCCACACCACAAGCACAAGTACAGCAATAAGCAGCACACAGCAATTCTTTTCTTCTTTCCTTGTCTCATACTCTCTTTGTATCTTGGTTACTGCCTCCTCCACTGCTCGTTGCAAGCTTCATCCATCTTCCTCCTGACTCTGGCTTCTGGAACTGTGGTAGGCACCTCCTTTAATCTACCACCCAGAAGTACTTCCAACGTTCCATACACATGGTCAGAAAGCACTGCCAGGTGAGGCAGAAGCCCCACGAAGTAGGGCTCCCCAGTCCCTGCAGACACCCACAGAACGCAACAGGGCCGAGTCAAACAACTCCAATTTCCAGTATGCCCTGTGGGTGTCCGAGGCACTGCAGCAACCCAGGGGGGCTGCCATCTAGTGATAATGCCCTGTGCACACTCTCTCCCCGACTCCTTCCATCTTGAGGGCTTCCCGGTTGGGTAAGGATGCCAGCCGTCCATCACAGTATGCATGACAGCAGCTTGTGGGTTACTTTAACCCTGCTTTGATCTGAATTTGAAAGTAATTGTATACTTTTTGTAAATGTAAATTATTGAAGGCCTTTTTAATTGAAGATGTGAGCTCCAAAATCTGCTAATTACACTTTTTGGTAAAATTTAGTGAACACGTGATTGTGACTTTTCATGCAGTTGGTCATGTGCCGAAAATATGTTTGAGCTTCAAAACCTGCTAATTGCAACAGTGTAGCGCTATAGTTTTAGGGATTTAGTTTCAAAATCTGCTTACGGACCCAGATTTTCCAATTTATCTCCAAAATGTATCTTTTATACTTAGCTGATTTTGGAACTGAGCTGTTCAATTCTATACCAAATCATGCTAGTTTCTATATTAAAAATCCATCCATTATCCAACCCTACTATATCTTAACTACAGGGTCACGGAGGTCTGCTGGAGCCAATTCCACCCAACACAGGGTGCAAGGCAGGAAACAAACCCTGGGCAGGGTGCCAGCCCATCGCAGGGCACACACACACACACACACACACACACACACACACTAGGGACAATTTAGGATCGCAAATACACCTAACCTGCATGTCTTTGGACTGTGGGAGGAAACCCACACAGACATGGGGTGAACATGCAAACTCCACGCAGGGAGGACCCAGGAAGCGAACCCAGGTCACCTTACTGCGAGGCAGCAGCACTACCACTGCGCCACCATGCTGCCCGTATATTAAAAATAATCAATTAAAAAAGCATTTGGCATATACTTGGAAAATTAAAAAAACACAGACCTACACAAAAAAAACTATCAATAATCTCTTTTTAAAATTCCAAAATGCAATATTGAAGAGAGGTTTAAAGAAATATCATCTTTAGTTGTAGCAAATAAGAGTTCAGTCCTTAATAATTTAAGATAAAAAAAATGGAGTTACTCCAAAAAATTTCAATTCCAGTAAGTGGTACTGGATAAAAAGGTTGACTACCCCAGCCTAGAGCTATCATATGATATCTGATCATATTTTTATCAACAGTTGGCTATAATGAAGCGTTTGCTGTTAATAGGTCTACTATTATCCAAAAAACATGCAGTAGTACTGCTGTGAGCAAAAACCAAGACCCAAGATAATGCATAGCTCCGCAGCAATGGGTTTATATTAGTGGGGGGAAGCCCTGGACTAGTGTGAGTTCAGAGTTGCTTCCTGTCTTGCACCCTTTGCTGTAGGGTTAAGATGGGACTCCCCCATGACCCCAAATGTGATTGTTGTTATGTCATGATTGTTTAAAAGGGCTATTGAAGAGAATGGCTCTATATTAAAATATGAACTGTCGTGTAAAGAACTTTGTGAGTATGTGAATTATGAAAACTGACAAAAAAGATTCACTGATTTGTTGTATTTTTTGCTATATAATGTATTACATTAATTTATTTTAATGATGCTTTTTTTATGTATGCACATCAAGAAAGACATTGTAAAATGGACATCAACCAATTGCTTTGTTAGGCATTTTTAAGATAATGGTCTGTGATAGGTCATTTCCAGAAAAAAAAAAAGATTGGAACTGTAACAGAAATCACACTACAAAAGGCACTATACAGGGCTATTCAAAATGAAAGAGCAGATTTCAAAAGTTTATTTCAAATAAACTATAAGACAGAAACACATTCCGCACATCATTGGACAGAGGAAAGTTCAAAGTTTGGTCCTATGGTCCTTTAGGTTGCATGCACTCAACATGAGACTCACCGAAGGTAAATGTGTTTTGTGCCATTTCTGCAAGCAAAGTTCATGGACCTTTCTTTTTTGCATAGCAAACGGTGACTGGATTTTCATACCTGGACATGTTACAAAACTGGTTGTTTCCCCAACTTCAAGAGGATTCGAATGACTTCATTTTCATGCAAGATGGTGCCCCGAATCATTTCCACCTGGAGGTCTGGCATTGCCTGAATGACACCATTCCAGGATAGTGGATTGGAAGAGGTGGACAGCAAGATCTTGCTCATCATCTATGGCCTCCCAGGTCTCCAGACCTTATCCCCTGCGATTATTATCTATGTGGGTACATTAAAGAAAGAGTGTTTGTTTCATCCATGCCCACTAATCTTCAAGATTTGAGACATCGAATTGAGGAAGATGTGAATTCAGTAACTAGGGACCAGTTGACTCGTGTGTGGCAAGAAATGGTCTACCATTGTGATGTTTGTCACACTACACATGGTGCTAATGTTGAGTGCATGAAATCTCAAGGACCATAGGACCAAACTTTGAACTTTCCTCTATCTACTGATGTGTGGAATGTGTTTCTGTCTTATACAGTTTGTTTGAAAGAGATTTTTGAAATTTGTTCTTTCATTTTGAAGAGCCCGGTATAAAATAAGGAAGGATTGATGTATTTGTACGTATAAAGTGACAGTTGACTAATTATTGGACAACTGATAAGACCAGTGTCTATTAAGGGCAGTATGCACAGTAACTAAAGAGTAAATGTCATTTCATTAGTAAAAGCACCCTTTGGAACGATGCTGGCCAGCTAGTATGAAGAAGCAGTAAAGGCAGGACAACAGTACATGTCCATGTTTATTCTTCCCTAAACTGAACTCAAGTTTTTCCATTTCTTTCCTTTTCACGGATAAAGCACCCAGCAGCGGCACAAGCGTATCTCCCACAGGGTGGGGATCAACTGTGAACAGCAAAGGCAGCATCTGTTTGGAATGGACATGTCAATACTGTTAACTTTAAGGAAAAAAAAAGAAAAACAACTAAACGCAACATGCTGTTTTATTTTTTTCTGAAAACTGGCTGTTTCGGAATTTCAACAACTTAAAGTGCTTTTGTCATTTGCAGGGTTTAAAATGTCAAAACACCGCCTGCGGCGCGGAGCTGAGATTAAACTGCAGAGTGAAGGTTACACATGACATTTCTGATAGGTTGACAGGCTGGCAGAAATGAGACGGCACTTTGCCAATCCCCCCCCCCCCCACACCACCACTCCACCAGCCTTCCCATCCCCCACCCAGCTCCAAAAGTACAATTCAGTGGGAGACTGCGGCCCGTCAAAGATGGCATTGTGTCCACCACGGCACAGAAGGAAGCTTTCATTTGGAAAATAATGCACCATTCACCTTCAGGTAAGTGACGACTGGGAAAACTGGGAAATGGCATTGCCCCCTTGCACCCTGAATGTGCCCAATCAACACATCTGGCAATGGCTTTTGCATTACTTCTTCACTTTGACCTCCACTTAGCTGGAGGCAGGTGTTTTATCTCCAAGGCTTTTCACATTCAGATGCTGCTTGTGTGTTTTGCTAAAGTGGCCAAAGACTTCAGAGTCTGTTTGTGATCATCTTTGACATGAAAACTGCACCAGTCATCACTTAGGAGATCCCTTGGAGCAGCAAACGAAATCATTCTCATGTATGTAAAGGGTAGCCACCAGATACCTTTCCATCTGTCCATCAATACGTTTAATGTGCCTGCCTTCCTTCAGTCTGATATGAGCACCAGGCAATGCATTTTGTGGCCAGTGGACATGACCAGAAAATGAAAGTGAAAAAGAGTCTTTAAATAGGCCAAAGTAAAAAAAAATATATATATATATATCAGAAGTAAACTACAATTGAATGTCAGAATCCAAAACTAAACAAAAGTCAAAATAATCAAAGAGAAAGGCCCTTCGCACTAACTTGGTTATGTCCAAAACACTGTGCACTGCCATCTTAAATAAGCAGAGACTGATGACCTAGTGCCATTTACTTTAATGACATAGATAACGGTACACTTAGTAAATTTGGAGGTGATACTGAAATTGGTGTCATGGCAGACACCGAGTGTGTTTGCATGCACTCACAAAACCAGGATAAGGTGAGTAACTGGTTAAGGCAGAAATCTGATGTCTTAAAACATGTACCTTGTGGAGCTGTCCTTCATTATTAAACTGTGCAAGAAGAGTTAAACATTTTCATTGGCTACAAAGTCAAAAACAAGCATGTGGCCTGTGATCATTTTTGTGTGTTTCATAAATTTGTTTACTCCTTCTGGTGCTGTGAAGTAAATAACATCCACCCCTTGTTACTTTAGTTCCTTGACATGATCCACTGATAATTAGAGGTATGAACACTTGCCACTGCGCCACCCAATAACACTGTTTCAACATATCTGTGCCAAATAGCTGCATTACAACTAAACTGACCCTTTCTTAATATGTTTGTGTTACTGGATTGCATGTAGCACACTATTCTGCTTGGTGCTCTGACCGAGCCTTGGTGTACAAGTATATGTGCTTCTTGCCTTACACCAAGTGCTGCTGGGATAATTGTAATTCAGGTATTTTTACTTCAGTAAAATAAGTATTGCTTTAGGTTACTTGTTACTTTAGAACTAACACTAACCCTATTCCTAACCCTAGCCAACATGCCGATAACTCTAAGGACCTTATCCAATATCTGTACCCAGATATGGTCCACATAAGAATGGAACAAGGCCAAGGGGGAAGCCCTTGGATCTTGGAGGCAAGGAAGCTCTGTCCCAGTCCTTAACCTTACTCAAAAGCCTACAGTGCCCTAGAGAAACCTGGATGACGAGGGTCAGTGACTCCATGGCCAGGATCAAACCCCAGCAAGAAGCCTGGATGATGATGTTCCATACGACTCCATGGCCAGGGCCAAACCCCATTGGGTAGCCTGGATGACGAGGGCCAGTGACTCTGTGGCCAGGACCAGACCACAGCTCAAAGCGTACAAGGCCAAAAAGGAGGATGGAGAAAGAGAGCAAACGAGCTGATAACCCTAAAATCCACCATCTGTAACCAGGTATGTCCCACATAATATCAAGCATCACATCATCAGGGCCTAACCCAATTAAAAATTCCACAAGGCCTTAAGGGGAGACTGGGGAATAAGAGCAATCAAGCCGAAACCTCTGAGGACCCGATCCACTATCTGTAACTAGATATGGCCCATTACAGTAATACCAAACATCTGCTGGGATAAGGAGCAAGGGCTCCAAGTTTGGAAGGACAGTGCCCTCTCTCTTCCCAAAGGAATCTCCTGTAAATTCGGTGGTGACTTTGGGAACATCTTACATATCTAAACCTAATGCATGCATTACCCCCAACACTGCTCCCAAGCTTTTGTGGCTGAGTTTATCAATGTACGTTCAGCTTATCCTTATAAATTTAACAATTTCTGATATATTCAGGCAGATTCTTTCACCCAGGAGAATGAATAATGCAATCGCCCAAGTCCTGTGGACTCTTCTACCTGTGGCTGCTGAAAGCATGTGTGAATTTAAGCAGTCGAACAGAGTGGAACAGCCATGGAATGACTACAAAATCCTTAAATTGTAACTTCGTTAAGGGTTTACATGGCCAAATAACTGGGTTACTCAATGAGAAATCTATGTGTGATAACTTGGACACTAAGAGAATAATAATCTGGATTCTCTAACTGGAATAAGAGTTTATATAGCATCTTAGAAACCAGGTTTCTGTGAATAACCGGGTTATTAAAACACATGCAAACACTGACTGAGGAGGCAGCAAAACAACAATTCAGATAGACCTGGACAAGATTCCGAACTAGATGAACATTTGGAAAATGCAGTTCAATGCAGAAAAGTGCAAAGTGCTACAAGCGAACATCAATTATAAATACAAGTTGGGAGACACTGTCCTATTGGAAACAACTGCGGAAAAGGATTTAGGGGTTTATATTGTCACAACGTTTTCTTGACCTAAGCAATATACACACACTATTCAAAAGGCAAATAAAATGTTCAGTTATATCATAAAAACTATTGACTGTAAATTGAGAAACAATATGCTCAGACTAGATAATGCACTAGTAAGAATGCATCTGGAGTATTGTGTGCAGTTCTGGTCACCAAGCCACAAGAAAGACAGAGCAGCACTTGATACTCTGCAGAGGAGAGCAACCGTGCATCCCAGGACTTAGGGACATGTCCTACTGTGGTAGACTCAGAGAATTAAACCCATTTGGTCTCAAGAAGAGGAGACTGTGTGGTGACCTAATACAGGTCTTCAAAATAATGAGTGGCACAAATTGTTTCCTTCTCTTAGAAGTAGGAGTAAAAAGCATTTTATCAGTTTTCCTAATTTAGGAAACTATTCCTAACTTCACCAGGTTTTAGAAGAACTTGTGAACTGCCAAAATATGGTGTTGAGGCAGGGATCGGCACACACATCCCAGGAAAAGCAGAATGTATTGGAAATCCTGGACAACAATCAAGTCAAGTCAAGTTGGGGAGCATGCACTGGTACAGTGCGTTGCCGCACCCACTACACAATGAAACAACTCAAGATCCTGGTTTGCAACCCCCCAGGCAGACACGCGGTCCAGTCCCACCCTCCGGAAATGACCCTCTATCTGCCGCAGCCAGGTGTTACGTGGTCTGGTCCAGCCACTCGGGTCCCCAACAATGAGGATCGTACGAGCTGGATCACCCTCTGGGAAACGTGCCACATGGCCGTAGTACCGTAACTGACGCTCCCTCACAATGCATGTAATGTGCCTGGACAACAATGAAGTCATTAAAAAAGTTACTGATGTGACAGAGATGGAATAATATTTGTAAGAAATCTGGTACGTTATGTGATCATTACATATAGGCACACAAACTATGTACTGTTTGCAAAAATTAAAGTGTTGGTAACCTTACATGTAAAATGCAGTTTTTCAGTAGCGATTTTTTGGGTAACACACAACCAACCATTCTCGAACTTTGCACAAAACTTTGAACACACTCACAACATGTGAGGTAATTCCTAGATTTCCTCACAACTCCACTTGCGGTAATGTTAAAGCAAGCTGCATTCATGCAAATCAGCACACACATAAAAAGAATTGCCCCACTTGGAAATGAGCATCCATATGTGAATCGCAAGTGATATCCCAGTATCAATGCTCAAGTGGTCATGGATGCAGACTGTACTGTAATAGCCCACACATTACATTGAACACAGGGGGGACAGGATGGGCGATTAACAGAGAAATGTCACACAGAGGTACACTGAGCTCTGCATTCCACGAACCACCAGGAACATTCATATTATATTTTACAAGTCTGGGAAGGTTCAAGAATACAGATGGAGACTCCTGTGGCTTTGGATAGACAGAGGATAAGGGGAGATCATGGAGAGAGACCTGGCGCACCTCAATGGAAGATGAATGGGAAATGTGCCTTCAGAAATAGCGCTGGGTCTAGTTTGGCTGCTACTTTACAAGATGTTTTCTGTGGCCATAACAGCGAAAGTACGGCTGTGGATCATTCATTTTTAATGAACGTGCCCATTATTGGGCTTACAGTATGTCTCATTTGGTGTGCGTGTCTTGGTCTTACCCTCTCGGTGCTCTTTACAGTACTATCATGATGTTGCTGTGAAATGGCAAAATTACATGCAATTTAGTTATTACGATTTCTTCTGAATATTATTATTATTATCTTTGTGGCAAACGATTAGTGTTAGTATCAGAAAACTACAAAGTATTGCATGATTTCCAAGGAAACTAAAAAATGCTATCCATGAGTACCAGTTTGTGGCTGGGGGTGCCATAAAATTGTCACGTAAATCATTCTCAAATGTGAACTCCTATTGCTTCAAACCTACTTCTAATGTCATACTCGGAGGTAGTCACAAATTCCTATCCTACTCAGACTATTAATGAAATTTCCAAGCGTACTTCTGAGATGCTTGATAAGTATGGGCACTGATCTCAGACTCAGCCACTCCCACACTATTAACCTTGTTGGTTTTAAGCCATTTCTGTGTAACATTAACTTTATGCTTGAGTCTTTTAATGCTACATAAAAATAATCTTTTCCTAAGATGCAGTTTTCTTGCAGACTTCATCAGGGTCTCCTCCAGGATTTCTTTGTATCTTCTTGAATTTATTTTACCCTCACAAGCCTTCCAGGGACTGCTGCAGAGAAGCATCCTTACAGCGTGATGCTGCCAACACCATGCATAATAAATATATATACAGTATATATATATATATATATATATATATATATATATATATATATATATATATATATATATATATCTGCAGTGGGCCGGCGTCCTGTCCAGGGTTTGTTTCCTGCCTTGTGCCCTGTGTTGGCTGGGATTGGCTCCAGCAGACCCCCATGACCCTGTAGTTAGGATATAGCAGGTTGGATAATGGATGGATATATATATATATATATCCATCCATATATATATATATATATACATACACAGTATATATATATATTATAGAGTACCTGCCAAATAATACAAGGAGTACACAACACGTGTTTCGCCCTAATTGAGGCTCATCAGGCATACGTAACTTTGTGTTCCCTTGCAGGACTGTTCAATCCCCGCAAGGGGAAAAAAAGGTGCAAACACCTGATAAGCCCCAATTACAGTGAAACACGTTTTGTGTATTTTTTTGTATTATTTGCCAGGTACTCTATAATTTGTCCATGATTTGCTTCTCGCAAGTGAGAGGGCATGGAGGATTTGGTTTGAAGAATGGAAAGGGCTTTTGAGCCATGAGCCAAAACCACTTCAAGGGAGCCACCATAATCAATTATAGATTTATTGATGACATCATAATGTCTTGGTGCCATACAGGTAGAACTTCAAAATGCATGCACAGTTCTGGGTTCATAAAAAGATCCTCTTTATTTATAATACCCCTACTGATCTCCAAATTATCTTACACAGTAATAAAATATGACAATAGTTTTCTTTTCTCCTTCTGCACCTCCATCGAAGTCTCATCGACACACCTCCAGACTCTGACTGCCTATGTAGGAAACTTGGCTTCTTTTATGGCAAACCCGGTAGTACTTTCCACTGCCACAGCATTGCACGTTGGAAGCACATCCAGGTCAAGCGAAAGCCTTTTAAAGAGGTTATGATGATCCCCTGCAGCTCCCCTTGGTGGCGCCCAAGAACACCAACAGACTGCAATTCCCAGCTTGCCCTGCAGATATTATCCAGCCTCTCTCTCTCTATATATATACAGTATATATTTATGAGCGTGTGTGTGTGTGTGTGTGTGTGTGTGTTGCATAGCATTATGATACAGTATATGCATCTTGGGATTATATGGATTATATTCAAATTTGTGAAATTCTGTGAAGTACTGTTATCTGTGACCCGTACATATAGTAGATATAAGGAGGTGTATGTGTTGTACATGTGATGAATTTTGTCACACATGTGCGCATGGGAGGCAGCTAAAGGGTTTGAATGAGAGCAAATACGAGCCAGACCGGGAGGTTGAGAGTGCACTGACTCTTTTTTTCGCTTTTCTGTAGGCTGTTCATGGGAAATTCCACCTGGCCCTGATGGCATCATTCCTGGTTCCACCCCCTTCGACGTCACTTCTAGGTGCGAGCCTATGGACGAAGACCCTTCCAGTTTCTGCCCCTTTGATGTAACTTCCTATACTGACCTTTAAAACCGCCACCTTTCCTCCATCTCCTCAGTTCTGTTCTGGACTCTAATCTGTACAAATCAGTTCAAATCTTTAAACCATTTTCCAGCCAGGGAATAATATATGGGTGGCTGCCCCAAACCTTTCCGTGGCTTTCTTTTGATTTTGTGACAATGTGTATGAGTTGTTTGAACTTCTGTTTCCAGGCTGTTAGTTAAATGTCAAGTACACAGAACATCTCCCAGGCAGCCTATCCCCTGTAAATGATGCTTCACTGGCAGTACTGTTTGATGCCTTCCATGGGCCTGTGGGTGAATATCTTTGCCTCCTATGTGGCACTAAATATCTTGCATAGTAAGCCATTGGCTCCATATTTAGAGGTTCAGTTCAGTTCAAGTTTCAACAAAATACTGAGTGCATTGAAGCGCTGCCTCCTCGTGGCAGTCCTCATATGCCGGAGAACACCATTCTGTAGCACAGTACACACACTGAAGGACACTCCTCCCAAGACTTTGGCTTAGATATTAGAATTTGGGTTTTCTTCAGTTGCCTTCTGAAGTATTCCAGCTTGTTATCTGACAGTTCTTAAAAATAAATATTAAAAGTGAAGTGGTTATAGTTGCTGCCTAATGCCTCCAGAAAACTAGGTCCAAATCTGTCACTAGCTTTGTTGAATTTGAATGTCCTCTCCATGTCTTCAAGTTTTCTTTGAATAGTCTGATTTTTCTCCTCATGTTTCAATGACAAGTAGGCTACTTTAACTGAGGACATTAAATTGGCATGATGTAATTGATTGTTTGACTGAGTAGACTTATGAGGGACTGGTAAACCCAACAGCCTGTGAATAACCTGCTGATGTATGTAGTGATTGATGGATGAATGAATGGCTGAGTAGGTGAATAATAATGATTGATAAAGAATCTGTTGATTACTAAATTAACAACCGCAAGGTTTCTTCAATATATGAGCTAGGAACCTCTAGATTATCTGTTATCATTGGTTTTCATGGAACACTCTTGCATTATGGTGTTGTACTTGTACATGTGATTACTTGCAATCTGGCATTTGTTGGTAATAATCACCGTTATCATCACAATGATAATACATAAGTAGTAATGTAACTGGAATATTGGAAATCAAGCAACCACATTGATTTCTCCAACATTGAGGTTATCAACCATACAAATGGCAAATGGGTTAGAAATGTGAACCCAAGACTCTGGAGATGTGAGGTAGCAGTGAGAAACCCAGCAGCACTGCTGTCCTGGAGTGTAAAATTGTTATATAATTGTTATATTTTGAAATTACAGACTTCTTATATTAAATTTTAATTTTGCTCAAAACAAAGCAGGATGAACTGAATTTACAGGACTCAATTTAACTACTGCGGCAATTAATATTGAAAGAACTGCTCTCTTATACATTCTTCCTGTATTGCACCAGATATTTAGAACTTTAATGAATCTGTTTAGGTCAGTATAGAACTTAATGGTAAGGGAATGGAAGACAGTATGAATGCCACTGATTGAACAATGTTTGAGTTAGTTTATGCCTTGCTGTTTTTCGTTATCTTTCTGCCAGTATAGTGGTTATCACTTGGTGTCTTGATCACTTTGCCGTATAAACACTACCACAGGTCATGGTCACCAAGTTGCTGCTACTTACATTTTCTTGAATTACAAAAACATATCAGGTTATAAGATATCGATTAAGACCAGAATCAAAGTTCGATCTCCATTAGTTCAAGAGTAATCACTTAACAGATGGACAGATGTTAGTATTTTATATTTATGATTCTTAAAATCTTTTTTGCCATTCAATTCCAGTTGATGACATCACTAGTTTTGACTTTGAGTGTCTGGCCAGCTGTCATACCAGAAGCACTTCAAAGCAGGTAATCCATCGGAAGCTAAGTATGTTCAGGCCTGGCCAGTACTTGGAAGAGAGACCCACCTGGAAAAGCTTGGGTGGCTGCAGGAAGAGGTGTTGGTGAGGCCAACAGTGGTGCTTACCCTGTGGTCTGAATGTGAATCCCAATGCCCAAGCAAAGAGATGGGGAGACTGTGCTGTAAAAATGGTGCCATCCTTTGGATGAGATATAAAATCAAGGTCCTAACTCTCTGTGATCATAAATGAAGTGTAGGGTTTATCCTGATATCCTGTTTAAATCGCCTGTCCTGGCGTGGTCATACTGGCCCCCTAATCATGCCCTGTCTCTCATTGTTTGTCTTTCACCCCTTCATCACCTAACAGCTAATGTGTGGTGAGCATACTGGCCCAAGAATGGCTGCCATCATGCAGGTGGATGTTACACATTAGTGGTTGCTGATGTGGCTCCCCACTCACTACGTAAAGCGCTCTGAGTAGTGAGAAAAACGCTATATATGCGTAAAAGTAAATGTGTGTAAATGACTATTATTATTAGCATAAGTTTATGATCTTGTTGACTCACAAAACTCCAAAAGGTGGTAGGCCTCAAAATACATATAGAAAGTTAAAGAACTCAGTGTGTTGGAAATGCAATATCTATAGGCAGTGTTTAACTTGTAAACAAAAAGGTGGCGTTATGCATATGTTGTGTTTGGATCAAGTCTGAAGTTATGTGAAGGTATACAGAGGCCAAGAGTCCGAGCGCTACATGTTTTGTTTATTTAGTGAAAAAGCATTACGTTAAAAATGTGAAATTGACAGATTGTCAGGTGTACCATACTGCATAATATTGTGTTTGACAGAATTTCTGAAATTGAAGAATAATATCCACAAGTTAATAACGAGCTCTACATTCTACAATAAAAGTTATGTAGTCCGCAAAGCAATCAATGCTTAATTTGACTGAGTTTTAAAGAGAATTGTAAACATCTTGCATGTTTTCGTCAATGCAGTCTTCTTAATTTGTTCTTTGCTTTGAGTGTCAATGGCCGATCATCATCCTCGTAACAGCCATGAATAAACGTATCTCGCAGGATCGAAGCAGGTGAGTGGAGGGCCAACCAATCATAATAAGAGAAGTGCAAAGACAGTGTTTCTCTATAATGGGGCTCTCATTGGAGTAGCAATTAGATTAATTTGTGAAAACCCACATTCACACTCACTTCATGAAACTGGAATACAACTAAGAGCATATAATTGAGGCCACAGTTTTTCAGACTGTTTCTCAATGAAGTACTGACGGAATCCATGAATCTTTTCTCTTTCGGATAGCTGTAGTTTTCTACAGATGTACCTAATATGGACGAATATAATATTGGAACCAGTTAACACAGAAAGCACAGCAACAGGTAAAAATATACAAATATAGACAGCACACAATTCATTATAGAATCATTTAAGATGTAGTTGATGCCATTGACAGTTGTTGAGGCCGAAGTGCCGGTATGCCATACCTGCATGTACCGTCACAAAAATTAACTTTCTGTAGTACGAGGGTTAGAGACCTCAATTCTATACCTGGGCCTATTGGTGGCCACTAGTGGTCAGATGAAGTATCATCCTTCTTTACAGGTTTATATGATCATAGTTGTTATGTGTGCAGAACACAGAGAAAGTCTTACTTGTATGTGCCTATTAACATGCAACACGTTGCCACTTTCCAGTCCCATGAGTATAACTACCTTACTCTGAAGATTCTGTCTCTTACCTGAAAAAATGTCAGAATAGTTTATAACACAACTGTATTTACCAATCTAACACATATTAAGTTTCATTTAATCACAGGTGGCGCAGTGGTAGTGCTGCTGCTTTGCAGTAAGGCGACTGTGGAAGATTGTGGGTTCAGTTCCTCCCTGTGTGGATAGCGCTTTGAGTACTGAGAAAAGCGCTATATAAATGTAATGAATTATTATTATTATTGTTATTATTATTTAAATAGCACTACAGTTCTAAGGAAAAGAATTCTGACAAAGTCAACACGATTTTCCATATAAAAGCAATGCAGCACTTTGTTTTGGTTTTCTAAATTTATAGATAACTAATAAAAAGTCAGCAATAATCTTTTGTGTCATGACTCAGATATTAGAGCTGGGCTCTCCCCAGTGACTCTGAGCTGGAGCGGACAAGGATGGGTGCATTGATGGATTTAGGCTCTTGGGTGACTTCTAGTGGTAAGGTAAGGTGACTGCTTGCTATTTGACAGTTATTTCCAAATTAAAACAAAAAAAGTGTTTTACTCCCCCAGAAAAATGTAAAATTGTAGAGTCACTGATGCTTTTGGAGGAGGCCCGGAGAGGTCCTGGAAGGTGCGGTCCTGTGAATCATTGGGAGCCACAGTGCACACTTGTCTCTCCAGGCAGCTGGAGGCATGTCTTTCATTAGTATGCAAAGAGTGTCATTGCTGAGAGAGCGGACAAGTAAAAAGAAAGACAGTATTTTATTCATGGACGTCGTTATTACAGGCTGAGAGAGATTCACATTATCGTAATGTGAAAGTCAGTGCGCGGAGATGATGCCCTGAAGCCAGCCCACTGATTGGCTCCTGAGTGCTTGCTGTATTTATATGTAGAAAGCAAAGTTCATTGCCAGTTCAGAGAGGAGCCTGACTTGATGCTAGGTAATTTTTCAACGGCACAGAAACGATTTGAAGGCAATCAAGAGATTTTTTTTCTTTTTTTTTTACATTCAGCTGCCGACCATGTGTGACGAAAGAGGCTTGTTTGTCGTCGTGGAGCCATTTGTGTGAGTGATCAATATCACTGACTCCTTAAGGAATGTGGCACAAGGCTGGATGATGACATTGGTTTAGATGAATAACAATGAAACATAAAACATACCTTGCAAAATATACTGTCTCCAATAACATGATTCGATAATAAATTTGATGCAGTGACAAACATGTCTGTTTAATTTCAAGCCTTGTTTTTGTTTTACAAGACTTGATCACATGTCCTGCCTGTTAATTATTAAAGAGTCTCCTTCCATTTAGAGAGCCCAGTGTAAAATTGTGCACTTTAATGGACATAATGACCTTTGTGATGACATGGGTGCAATGATGGGATGTGCTCAAATTAGCCAATACATCAGGACCTCAGCTATCTAGAATCTGTTAGTCGTGAAGTCAGTGAAATTAAGAAATAAAAGCCACAAGCAAAGCTGCATTCATTAATACAGGTGATTGAATTTTTTGGAGTGACAATACCTTTACACTTATAGGAAACACACATGCAGTATATATAAATTATATAGATAATATATAGGAAATATATTTATTTATTGTGTATAAACTATATATATATATATATATATATATATATATATATATATATATATATATATATATATAATTCCTCACAGTCTATTTCTGCATGTTTGTGTATCTGTGATTATATATTATGATAAAAAAATCCTGGGACGAGACGTAACTTTTTCAGAGGGACACTTTCACATCCCGTGAGATGAGACTTTGTCCCAAGAGATTTAACCACACCTGGGGCTGGAAATAAAAGACAAAGAGTAGATGACAAAGTAGAATGTCATAAAGAATTAAAAAATGTTGGCGTGATACACATACAGAGCAGGATAGAGATAATAGAAGTACTAAAATTCGAAAGTCACAAAAAAATGACAGTAAAGATCCCATTAGCACAAACAAACGGAAATTATTACTCAGTGAGATAATGGAACAGTGAAAAGAGTTTGAATGTATTGTTTTAGAACACCTCACTTTTTTCAGTTTTTATGGAAATGCACACAGTTTTAATGTCTTAAAGTTTCATGAAATCAAGGCACACAACAAATAAACAATGGCAAATAAATAAATATGTCAAGGAATCATTAAGTGTATAAAATTGTATTCAAATGTTTTATTCATCAAAGTAGCCATCTTTTGCTAATATACTGTAACAATCAAACTGTGGTAACCCTTTTGATTCTTAATTCTAGTCACTCTGTGCAAAAGAACCCCACCAGACCATCACAATTCCTCCTCCATGTTTGTCAGTTGGTGTCACAAACTGAGGAACCATCCTTTTACCAACTCGATGGCGCACAGACACCCTGCGTGATGAACCAGATATTTTAAATTTAGATTCATTGGTCCATAAGACTTTGTTTCAGCCTACAGCAGTCCATAGCTGGTATTTCAAGGCCCTATTTTGTCCTTTAAGAAATGGCTTTCTTACTGCCACTCTCCTTGTCAAACCTGCAGCACAAAGTCTCCGCTTCACAGTAGAAACAGAGACTTGCTTTTATTGACCACTGTTAAGCTGTGTTTGAAGCTGTTGTGCTGTGAGGTGCCTATGACACAAGTTGGTGATCCTCAGAAACTTGCCTTGTGATTGGGTTGTGACTTTGGGTCTGCCAGATCTCGTCCTATCAGAGTTTCTTTCAGTTTCCAATTGCCTTTGGATTGTTTAAGACACCACTGGACTCACTGACACTTTGATTTTGTTGGCAGTTTTCCTAAATGAAGGGCCTGCACGTCTAAGGGTAATAATGCTCTCTCTCATTTCATTTGTTTATTTCTGTTTTCTTGCCATTATCACTGAAATATGTCCAAGTAATCAAAACAAGTTGGGACACCTGTGCAAATTGTTTGCTTCCACTTGCAAGGCTTAATTTACTTCAATTGCTGCAGAACATCTGTAGGTTGTAACCTATTAGTTGTTCCCTGAAGAAAGCCCATTTATAATACTGTGAAGTTTCCTTTTTTCAGTTTTTGCTAAAGTAAACTTTAAATTTCAACCACTGGCACTTAACTACTTACCTTTTCACCATTTTAGGTTATTCATTGCATTTCAACTGAATTAAATTTGAAGAATTTAATAAAAATTGGAAAGTGAGGTGTTCTAAAACATTTGACTGGTAGTATATATATATATATATATATACACAGTATATATATAGTATACTGTAGTGGGTTGGCACCCTGCCCAGGATTGTTTCCTGCCTTGTGCCCTGTGTTGGCTGGGATTGGCTCCAGCAGACCCCCGTGACCCTGTGTTCGGATTCAGCGGGTTGGAAAATGGATGGATGGATATATAGTATATGTGGCTGGGTTATATATATATATATATATATATATATATATATATATATATATATATATATATATATATATATATATATATATAGTACTGTGCAAAAGTTTTAGGCAGGTGTGAAAAAATGTCCTTGTCCTGCTGCAAAATAAATTTGGGGCCAATCATACGCCTCCCTGATGGTATTGCATGATGGATAAGTATCTGCCTGTATTTCTCAGCATTGAGGAGACCATTAATCCTGACCAAATCTCCAACTCTGTTTGCAGAAATGCAGCCCCAAACGTTCAAGGAACCTCCACCATGCTTCACTGTTGCCTGCAGACACTCATTATTGTACCGCTCTCCAGCCCTTCGACGAACAAACTACCTTTTGATACAGCCAAATATTTCAAATTTTGACTCATCGGTCCAGAGCACCTGCTGCCATTTTTCTGCACCCCAGTACCTATGTTTTCACGCATACTTGAGTCGCTTGGCCTTGTTTCCACGTCGGAGGTATGGCTTTTTGGCTGCAACTCCTCCATGAAGACCACTTCTGGCCAGACTTCTCCAGACAGTAGATGGGTGTACCTGGGTCCCACTGGTTTCTGCCAGTTCTGAGCTGATGGCACTGCTGGACATCTTCCGATTTCGAAGGGTAATAAGCTTGATGTGTCTTTCATCTGCTGCACTAAGTTCCCTTGGCCGACCACTGCGTCTACAATCCTCAACGTTGCCGTTTCTTTGTGCTTCTTTAAAAGAGCTTGAACAGCACATCTTGAAACCCCAGTCTGCTTTGAAATCTGTGTCTGGGAGAGACCTTGCTGATGTAGTATAACTACCTTGTGTCTTGTTGCTGTGCTCGATCTTGCCATGACATGAAACTGTCTTCCACAACCTCACCTTGGTAGCAGAGTTTGGCTGCTCCTCACCCAGTTTTAAGCCTCCTACACAGCTGTTTCTGTTTCAGTTAATGACTGTGTTTCAACCTACATGTGACATTGATGATCATTAGCACCTGTTTGGTAGAACTGGTTGATCAGACACCTGACTAGAATCCTACAAAATCCCTGACTTTGTGCAAGTGTACCTATAAGAATTGATGCTGGTTTGAAGGCAGAAGGTAGTAACACCAAATATTGATTTGATTTAGATTTTTCTTTTGTTCGCACACTTTGCATTTTGTAAATTGATAACAATAAACAATCATTAGTTATATTTCTGAAAGCTTTCTTTGTTTACAGCATTTTTTCACACCTGCCTAAACCTTTTGCACAGTACTCTCTCTCTCTCTCTCTCTATATATATATATATATCTCCTATATTCAGATTAGAAGAACTTGGCGTAAAGCCACACACATTTTCACACCAGCTACTGTAAATGCTTGGCGTATGCAAGTTCTCCGCACGGTTTTGCAAACTGGTGGCACCCAGCGTCAAAGCAGTGCTACTATTCCTGTGTGGTTTCCCTTTCTTTTTCAGATCCACATCCTTGACGCTGCTTTATCATATACACTGAAATTAACCGCATATTGTTTACTAGTTTAAGGCATCTGATTGTAATTAACCTGTAACAATATAAAGGTCCACGGAATAGCCAAACTATTCCAAATACCATAGCTGCTTTAGCGTTGTTACTCTCACTGCACCTTCTTCTTCTTCTTTCAGCTGCTCCTGTTAGGGGTTGCCACAGCAGACCATCTTTTTCAATATTACTCTCACTGCACCACTCTGAGTATTTATATCACTGTATCTGAGTGTGGAATCACAGTTCTACAGCAGCTGATTGGAAAGAGAATTATCAGTATACAGCATCAAGCACACGCTGCCTCAGCCATGTGCTATTTGAACTGCTCCCATACGGCAAACTCTTCAGGGCCTTTCCTGTACTGACCTCGCGGTTCAGAAACAGTTTCATCCCAAGAACTATAAATGTAATCAATCAGTCCATCAAGTGCTCCTTGTAGAACTCTTTGTACTTATAAGTACAATTACCTCACTGTAAACTTGCGATACAGTTATAATATTGCACAACCTGAGCCACTTTATAAAGCATGTATTTACATATGATGACGATATAATTTTTAAGATGAAATGCAGCAAAATACGTTTATTGCATTATACAGATAAAACGTTAACTTCATTTAAATAGTCTATATTGTTAATAATTAAACATGTGAGGACACGGTGTTGCAGCGCTAGTGAAGAGCTGGTGCCCTGCGGCGCAACACTGGAAGGATAGATGAACTGAATAATTAAACATGCACTATGAAGATATTTCAATGTTCCTTAAAAATTTTGAAGAATCAGTGTTCTCAACTTACAGATGGCTTAACATCTATTACAGAGCTGATTATGGGGCGATTGGTTACTTGGAGAAAGAAAAGGAAGGACAGGAATTGGGGGTTAGTACGTTTGAAAGAGACATTACTACTGCAATAAATTGTTTCATCGAAGGTCGTGCATGGCGCAGCAAGCATCTTGCCAGAGGCAGGAACAATCTCGGGAAGGGGCACCAGCTCATCGCTAATACTGCGCCACCATGTTCCCATGTTTAATAACATGCTCTCACTCCTATCATCATGAAAATGATATCAAGTATACATCTCAGTATTTTAATTATTCAGAGAGCTGTAATATCACAAATGTATTGGATTCTGTGTCCTGTCCGAAGAAAGAGAAAGCCCTTTTAAGAATCACATAGTGATTCACACACATCGAGCACATAGAAGAACAAATACAAAACAAAGCATTTAACGTGCTACTTTAGTTACAATGGGATTTGAGAAAAGAGTAAATTAAACGATTTTAAGATGAAGTTTATGATGTTCTACTTTAATGGCAAAATAAACTACGTGATTAAAGTGGAAATTTCGAGATTAAAGTTGACATTTTCAGCTTTTTTCTCACTGTGTCTCTATTTTTTTTTCTTTTCTCTGTACCCTAATAAACTTTCATATGACACTCAGACGGTGGGCTACAACTTGCCTTTTCACGGCGACTTTGACCCTAACTTCTTTTTTATTTCAGGCACTGTGCAACATTGTGAACTTGAGCTTTTGAGTTTTTCCGACACTCTATGTAACTCAATCCACTTCCTCAACTTCCTTTTGTTGTTTATACCACTGTTTAAACCAACAAATAGAACATTTTTCCTTGCCTCCACTTGGTATTGACTGAAATTCTTTTATTTCTCCCCATTCTTTTGCCATTGCCTTTTCACAGAACGTTGAGCTTAACGGCTATTTATATTGATTTGCATATTCAAAGAGGCATAATTCTAGGAGGAGTTGGGGTGGGGCAGCAGGCGCGTGCACGTGCGTTACTTTTCACGCTGACCGAGATTTATGGAGTGGAAGAGCGTGGAAGTTGGCGTTTGCACAGATTTATGCATCTGGATGTTTTTGTGCGTATGCACATTTCCGCTTTTGTCCATCTGCCATGTTTAAGTGTGAATTCTACACACGACTTTATGCAAGAGGCCCCAGGAGAGGGAGAGCAGATCAAGCCTGGTGTTAAATGTTCTAAACATTGTGTCAACAAGCACATTACGCTGTAAGCCTGATCTTACAGAGAACAACCAATTACTTTGGCTTGGTTTACGGCTTGCTGGATGCAGCAGAGCAGCTAAAGAGCTATACTTCTGCTCCTTCCATTAGAGACGTTGAATTGCCGGTGACTCTGATCATAACAGTATATGTATTTTCCCCATATTCATTATAACAAAATTTCCATTATAACTAAATATTGTTATAGAGCCAAGATTTTCATTACAATGGGATTCCACCTGTATATAGATATATATAAGCATACACATAGAGTAAATCCTCAATATCCAATTCTGCAGATTTGTGTATACCTAATTATAAAGTTTAACCTTTTTCATGACATGCGCTGTTTACTCTAACCCATTAATGGCCATGCATTGTAGAAAAAAAAGAAACAAATGCT
Source organism: Erpetoichthys calabaricus (assembly GCF_900747795.2). Taxonomy (NCBI): domain Eukaryota; kingdom Metazoa; phylum Chordata; class Cladistia; order Polypteriformes; family Polypteridae; genus Erpetoichthys; species Erpetoichthys calabaricus. The sequence goes on from NC_041395.2 coordinate 311,838,236, forward strand.
GAGAGGCTTATCGCTCAGAAACAACACATCAGATTGACTAATAACAGGCCAATGATACCCTCAGATGTTTGGGGCTGCACACATGCTACATTTTATAGATCAACTTGTGTCTACCCAGCACCGAGAGGTATGGGTAAGCCGTTCATTCCCAATCCTGATGGGTATAGGGCCTTGCATTTGTGCCCCTCAAGTGAGGAATTCCCAGAAAGTGTGTGTCATGAGCTTGCATTGATTAATCCCTGCCCTTCCGCCCGTCACTACTACTGTTTGGTTGGTTTGGTAAGACCCTTGGAATGGCCTTCCTGCGGTCACTTCTAGCCTCTGGTGGAGTGCCAAGAAGATGTATAAAAGTAAAGTAAGAAGAAGTAAAAATTGAAACATGGTTTCTTTAGTTGAGCCTATGGAAGGATCATCACTGAGGGGTGAGAGCAGAGCTAGTGTGTCCACCTGACACTGTCTCCTCCTTCTGGTCCTCCCCCTGAGCTAGCATCCGGCCAGAATCTTACTCCATTTTTTCCATAGGATCAACTCTTCTTCAGTATCCCTGGTTTATCTGTTCATGGAGTTTTTCACAACACCTGGGAGTGATTCCAGCTCTTATTAATGAGCAACCTGGAACACTCCCAAGGCCATCATAAAAGGAGCCGCTTCACTCCATTCGGGGAGCCAGAGTCTGGAGGAAGTGGATGAAGCCTGCTGAAGAGGATTGGAGGCAGAGAGAAGGAAAAGAGGACTGTGCTGTGCTGTGGGGAGCAGAAAAAAGCACTCCCCAGCTGTAAATAAATGTGTGTGCTGGAGTGGAACTCGTGTCCTGCCTGTCTGTGTCAGGGTTAGGGCAGCTGTACGCGCCCCGGTGGTCCACAGTATATACAGTATTGTTTATACTGGGTTTGTATGTGTATGTATAGCACAAACTTTGTGGGCCATCCACAATAGCACAAGTTGGGACCCTATTCTAAAAAAAACCAAAACATTTATTTCAAACCCACATGCGCCTTCACTGAAGTCAAAATGCATTAAAGTAAATGTTTTTTTGTAAACCAAATTAAATTAAACCCGTGCTCTGCATTGCTGTTTACTATTTGGTGAAGATTGCTGTAGCGATGATACAATGTAGCCCTGAAGACAGGCAAGGCTGGCTGACTGACTGACAGTGACCTGTCACACCGGTGCATTCCACAAGTTCTGAGAAGGTTTGCGCTACATTTTACAAGCCTGGTAAGGTTCATGAATGCAGGCAGAAACGAACTTCCAGAAGAGAGATTAAATAGGAATCCTATACAAAAGATAGCAGCTGGTCTTCTGAATGGCTGCAAGTAGACTGGGTCTGAGAGTGAGCCAGGACAAAAACCAAAAAAGCTAAATACCAGAGGGTCAAGAAGCATGAGAGCCAGACCTAAATGAGAGACAAAAATCATGATCAAAAAACTAAAGCAAAAAAGTTGTTCTCAAAGGTCATCTTAGCAAAAAGAGTTCAAAAGATTGATAAGAAAAATGGTTTTGAATCTGCAACTTGGTTGAGCAAGTGATTTCCAGGAGGCACTTTTAACCCTTTTCTTGTCATGTCACGATGTCAGAGGAAAAGCCCCTAACAATGAGCGCATTTGCCCTAACAATGGGAGCTCCAAAATGGCGGCAAATGGAAAAACCAAAATGGAAGACAACACAGTCCAAAAAGTAATTAATCAAAATGAAGAAGAATCATCACAAATGGATGTCGGAGTCAAACTCTTTAACTCAAAAAAAAAAAAAAAAAAGAAAACATTAAATCGAGTGTCAAATTAACCAAAAATGTATAAAAACTCAGAAAAAGGAACCTAATCCTAAAATCTTTGGTGAATCACAGAGAGAAACTGCAACAGTAAAGGACGATCAAACATCACGGCTGGGCTACACGATGGGGGGACTGTACGCCAAGTGCACGTTTCTTATTTAATGAGGCCTTCCTCATGGTCGATAATACTGGGGAAGTGCGTCCAGAGATGTTACGCCTCATGAGGTACCAAGGCATGGTTTGTCACCATTAACAAACGTGCCAGCTGTTGGGCTTAACTGTAGTTCGGTTTGTGCCTCAGTGTTTCAATGTCAGTGTTCATTACAATAATAACAATGTAACATTTTGAGACTCCAGTGTTATTATTCACATATTTTTATTTAAATATTGCATATTGTTATTTCTTTTTGGCAGTCACTTGGCACATCCTTGTTAATAGGCTCATTGTTGTCTGCAGTGGAAGGAAGAGGGTAACTGATAATTTAAGCAGAGATGTTATTTTTATAGTTATGCAATGCCATGTTGTGCCAACTGCTGGCTAGCACATTCTGGGGCACCATTTAAATATTTGAAGAAACTCTTTGTTGTGTCACACACGTGCACATCGGGAGCATCCACTGAGCTCTTATAAAATAAGCACACCAACAGCAGTGTCTGACGAAGTGTGGCTACTAACAACCTCTCCGTGATGCCTTCTGATGTCACTTTCACTCTTGCCCTGATAGTCCTGCCTCTTCTGCCCAGTGAGCTATATAAAGAGCGCTGGAAGTTTCTGTTCATTGACAGACCTGGGCCCACAGGGAACAGAGCTCCACAGTATCAAGCAATTGTTAAAGCTATGAAAAGAGCAACGGGACACCTAACGTCCACAGTACTAATTTTTGGACCTTTTGATTTATGATTTTCAGTTTCATACTAAACAGGGCACCCAACTGATCCCCAAAACTTAACCATCTCCCTCTTATTATTTCTTACAGCTGTATACTAGATAACTTATGGAGATTTCAAGTATCATTGAACAAGGAATTCCCAGAAAGTGTGGGTCATTAACTTGCACTGATTACGTCCCTGCCCTTTGCACCCACCACCCATCACTACTACCAGATAGATGGTTTGGTTGAGGATTATATTATGACGTCATGCTACATGATACACCACTTTCTTACTGTATCTTTTAGCCAAAGAAAGCATAAATATTAATTTCCATTTTCAAAAATAAAATAAGCATTTTGTGGCTAGATTTGTGAAGGTCTGATGAGGATGCCCTGTGGGTCAAAGGGCCTCCTATCACCTTGTGGAGGCAACAGGGGCCTCCAGCTATACCAGTAAGCAGTAAGTAGGACCTGGGCCATTTAGTCAGACAATGAATCAACCTTAGGTAGAAGAAGAAGAAGAGTGAGAACTTCATGAGGAAATGATGGGCCAGTTTAAGAGGCCTGGAAGAAAAGGAATGGAGTGCAGAAATGAGACTGTGTCTGAGATTCTTGTGTACAAGGACTGAGCACCTTATGTTACATGAAGCCTAACTGTAGCATGAATTGCAGAACATTCAATGTCTTTGCATAAACAGAAAATCCACTCCATGGTTAAAGGAAATGAGGTGGAAATCTGACCAACATTACAATTAAAAGGTTAATAGCTTTTAATAATCAGTGATATTGAAGACTACAGCAAAACTCGAAATATGGAGAAAGTAAAAACTGACAAAAAAATCAAAGTTGTTAAGATGCCATGTTCTTCATGTACAGATGTCGCTAAAGCTTGGAGTCTTGATTCACAAATAAACAGCAACTGAGTCTGAGTGAGCAGAGAAACAAAGAATAAACTGGCCTCCATTTTGATTGGCAGTGGTAAAGAGCGAGGTCAGGGGGAACACCCCCTCCACCAAGGCAGAATGTCAGGGCACATCACACTATGAAAACACAAGAAGGGAACAAATCTAAGTTAAGAAATTTTAAATCTTTGTTGACCATAATACAAATGAAGCAACATAGTGTTAACATTAACATACAACATTTATAGACGTCAAAGACTACATTTTGCAATTCTGAAGTTATATTTCTTCACAACTGTGGCAAACATTTATTTGCCCTGTGAATCTACATTATTAAGTAACTAAACTTATAAACAAAAAAATGATCTCTCCCAGCAGCTTACAATGAACCCTCTTGCACTTCTGTCTTTTGTGTTCCAGAAGGCATTGTTGACGGATTAAACGCTCATCTATTTATCCAAAACAATGAAGGAGTCACAAAACAAGAGCTTCTGTAGCCTTCCTCTGTGTTCAGATTCAAAAGAAATTGTCTTTACTTGATTTTTCACAGCCTTCTGACTGATGAAGCAGAATTCAATCAGGGAAATGCTACTTAATAACCAACAACCAATTAGAGCCTGTTTAGAGTCTGTCTTTTCAAAAGTCTACATTTTCACCTGTCCATGCTATAATGCTGGCCTAGCATTTTCAGAAATAAACAGAGCTGGAGAACATTTTCAAAAGTCTCCAGTTTAGGGGATTAAAAGTGCTGGGGCTAGGTCAGGTCAGGTCAGGTTGGGGAGCATGCACTGGTACAGAGCGTTGCTGCACCCAACACTTGATGAAACAGTTTGGTGTCCTGGTTGGCAACCCCCCAGGCAGAGGTTCTGCCTCCACTCTGCACAGCACTCACAGTACCAGTGCACAGGCCGGCCATGATATCCAGCAACTTTTGCGAACCCTCAGGATATCCCACAGGGCAGCTCGATCAACTGATTCAAACACTTCACGAAAATCAACAAAGGCTGCAAAGAAACTCTGCCAATATTTCTGTTTGTGCTCCATGAGAACCCTCAGTGCCAGTATGTGGTTGATGGTAGACTTCTTAGGCATAAAACTAGACTGTTCCAGTCGCCGGTAGGTGAGCAAGTGAACACGGATCCTATTGACGATGACTGTAGCAAGGACCTTCCCGGCACTGAGAGCAGTGTTATCCCCCTGTAGTTGCTGCAATTCTGGTAATCACCCTTCCCTTTCCAGAAAGGGAAAACAAGTCTTGTTTTCCACTCAGTTAGGATGATGTCCGTCTCTCAAATGGAAGCAAAGATTGCTCACAATGCCAGGAGGACAACCTTACTACCAGCATGGTGAAGTTCTCCCCGGATACCACAGATCCCTGCAGCTTTCCCTGCTCTCAGCTGGTTCACCACCTGTGTAATCTCAGTGAGATTGGGTGGTTCACAGATAATTGGAGGATCAGCCTCAAGAACTGTGAACCCAGAGATGTCCAATGTCCTAGCTGGATGATGAGTTTTAAACATCTGCTTAACGTAGCCAGCCCAATGGGACACAATTGCAATTGCAATTGTGAAAAAAAAACAGAAACTAATGTTTTTAGAATAAGACATTGTAGTGTGGACGTACCCTTAGAAAGGAAGCAGTCACACTTTATGACTTAAATTAAAAACAGCCTGCTGATTGTTCACTTAAATCTTTCATATATGACCACTGTGAGTCACCAACAGAGGCTTCAGTGTAATCTGGACACAACCCTGTAAGGCTCACCTGATGGAGGGCAGCACTGGTATACACACAACATCTTTGGCAAACTGGAGTCATTGATATGCAGGTAGCCAACTCAATCATTGTAGTGCTACAGCTGTTGTTAATGAAGATTTTCATCTTTTATTGGGTTATCTGACACTTGTGAATCCTGTGTGATTATACAAATGTCATCAGCTCTGCAACCGTCCTCCCACTCACGACTGCTTCATCTTCTAACAGGTCACTTTCATCCTGTTCAGGTCTAATACATGTCTAATGCATCTTCTGATCACCCACTCCCATTGACCGTCCACTCCACACCACTGGGTGTTCCGTGACTGCTCATCCCAATCACTGCATATACAGTATATTAAGCTGGCTGCTTCCTTCCACTTGACTGTCCACACCCAAACGCTTCACACTTCACAATCAACACACAACCGCTATGTGCCCTTTGCCATTGTGGTCTTCTGTCTGCATGCTACCTACCATTTTATGTGTCCCCACTGCTTTCTCCCAACCTCTGAGTATTCTTTGACTGTCCAGTCCCAAATGATGTGTGTCCTTTGACCACCTCCTATCTCAAAAGCAGTGTGTCCTTTAACTACTAACTCATACAGACATACAGATGAGATTTTGTATGTTCTTTTAGTGTCTGTCCCATATCCCTGTATGTGCTGTGACTGCCAGGGTATGACCTCTGTGTATCTCTTCACAGCCTGCTCCAGACTGCCTCACTGCTATAGAGATCTATGGGAGAACAACCCCAGGAGTCTGCTAGGCCATTCCTGATTATGGAAGTGGTTCAGGCCTTTGACCTAGAAGAGATCCTAGAGGGAACTTTAAGAGCTACTTTCAGTCAACAGTCAGGAGCAGAGTGTCAGCAAAGGCTCTCCTGGTGGGTGTAATGCATCAGAAAGAAATAGCCATAGTTTACATTATAAAGGAGACCTGATAGAAGAATTCAAAGCCTAACGCTGTGGCTAAGTTGAAGAACCAAGAAGATCAAAATGAAATGAAGGGAAAGTACAAGGGAAAATTCTTTGTTGAAAGAAACGATTGCAAAAGAGTCTTAAACCAGAAGATCATGCATCCAAAGATTCACAAGATATCGTCCATAAACTGCTGCCACAATATATTGGGCTCATTGATGATGTCACTCCACAATGAACATGGTAATCACATGACTGCAATGCCACACTTTTGCCAGAGCATGCAGTCATGGCCACTAAGAAAAAGCAGAAAATGGCGTGGAAACACCGAACTAAACAAGCATATAAAATGGCGGCACATATGTCATGTAAATATCAAAATATTAACATGATAAAACATGGGTGAAACCGCTGTTAAATAATTGAACTGCATAAAATTCATTTCAGTGAAGAGGAAGAGAGGCTGGTATGGTCACGAGGAAAGTTCAGAATGAAGAAACCTATTGAAGATTTTGTAATGAATATTAATTTTTTCTCTCAAAGCTTAATTATTTCATTGCTATTATTTTATTATTATACCAATGGTGGCACCATTTTATACTGAGTTTTCATCATGAGAACCACTTGTTTACCATATTCTTGACTGCAGCTCTGTTGTTTGCTGCATCATGGCTGCATCATGACCATCAGTGTTGAGACGTTTAGCGTCATGCATGGCATGATTAATTGTGATGAGTCAACCATAAATTTTGATTTGTTTACAGTTTCAAAAAACTGACATGGAAATTCACTTTCCAAACAATTTCACAATTGTGAAATGGAAAACTCACAAAAGACTTTTTTTAGGGTTTTAAAGGCTTATTCTTTAGGGTAGAAAACAAGGAGTGCTGCTTCCTAAAGCCTTGATCACAATTCGGGGTTTACCTGTGTTTCTTTTCTGCAGCTGAATAACGCATGTACAACTTTGGTAAAATCAGTTCTGTTTACACCTCTTGTTCACATCAACGTGGAGAAGTGCAGTATTTAAGAATGTGACATGCTGCATATTTTCCACAGGAAGACACACCAAAACACTCCACAGTAGATGTCACCACATGGGTAGCTACCACTGGCAAAACCCCACCACACTCCTGCATGCTGTGATTTAGCAACTGCCTTATCTTCGTTGAGGATATGCCCACTTCCGGTAATTAGTTTAATTTTTAATTAGCTATCTGTATTTAAACAATAAATGAAAGGCAAATGTATGTGGAATAAATGCATGAAAATGCTTCTAGACAGGAACTATCACTTCTCTCTTTGCACGAATGGCACAAATTTCACTGAAAGTAAAACGCAATTTGATTTTGCAAATCTGATTTTCGTCGCAAATTCAATTTCAAGTGAATCATATCACTCATCACTAGTGATCGATATATAAGATGGTGGTGTAATAAGCATCATGTCCAAGTTTATAAAGGTTGTCCGAAAATATTCACAAAATCAGTCAATATTACAAGAGTAGGGTTATCGATTACACTACTAGGGTCTTGTTGATCAGTCTTCCAAGTGGTATTGCGCTGAGTTGATCGAGTGTGTATTTCTGGTGTTTATTCAACAATCGTGCACTTGTTGTGGGCAATTTTTTTTTTCTCCAAGCCCATGGCAGATTTTCAAGAGACAATGATGATTCCATTTTTCTACATTCACAGACATGTTCACAAATTATGCAGTTCCTGCATTTGGGGAAATCGCAGGGGTCAGCACACCCGGAGTGCACTGGATGAGCCTCACCCTGGGAGAACCACCTTAGTGATCATGGTATCTCCCCTGCCAGGTAAGTATGTGAATTTCCCTTTGGGATTAATAAAGTATCTATCTATCTATCTATCTATCTATCTATCTATCTATCTATCTATCTATCTATCTATCTATCTATCTATCTATCTATCTATCTATCTATCTATCTATCTATCTATCTATCTATCTATCTATCTATCTATCTATCTAAAGAGTTTGTTCCCCATGGAGAGAGTGTTAATCAGCAAAATTTAATTGAACTGCTGAGATATCTACAGGAAAGCATCAGGAAAAAATGTCCGGAGAAGTGGCACACCTGAAACTGCACCATGGTAGCTCACCTGCACACACCGTGTTGTTAGTTGAAGAGTCTTTGACCAAAAACAATGTGGCTGTTGCTTTACAATTCTCTGTGTTCGCCAACTCTTACTTCTTGTGACTTCTTCTTGTTTCTGACATTAAAACTGAGATTGAAGAGAAGAAGATTTGTTAACATGGAAGTTAACAAATAAATGCAGGAAGCTCTGCATGTGGTAACAAAAAACGAGTACAGAAAATTTTAACAGGAATGGGAGAAGTGCACCGCATCTCAAGGAGAGTATTTTGAAAGGGAATTGCTCTAAGTTTTATAATAAAGATCTGTTTTAACAGTTTTGAGAATTATTGGATCCAACCTTGCATGCATATTTTTAAAACAAATAGTGATTTAATTAGGAAGGGGATCTTTAGGTAGTCAGGGCACGTTGATTTAATTTTTGACGATTATCTCATTTTGTGAGTCCTTCTCATTTATAACCCTTTGCCTGTTTTTTGATTGCTCTTTTGGTTGTCTCATTTGTTCATTCTGATTTCCATGATTCTGATTTCTACATTTTGCACTTGCACATTCACCTTCAACTGCCAGATGGTTTTCAGAATCTGTTTTGTCTTGGTAGAATATTATAATACTCTGCTTTCCCCTTTTGTATTATTAATATGTAGCCTTTGTCAGAACGCCTCAAATCTCACAGACTTACCACTGTTTATAAGGTATTATAGAATGTAACTTCTTCCTGCCTTCCTTTCTACATCTATAACCTCAGGCAATTAGGTGTAGTAAAAGACAAGCAGGAGTTAAGTTACAATTTAAACAATGTATTATTGATAATATTCATAATAATAACAATATGCAAAGTACATTTGAATATTGGCAACCATACAACCTGATTAAATGTGATGTGTAGTTTCAGGCAGCACACAGACTTGTTAGTTACTTAAAAATGTCTCTAGTTAAGGCATCATTGGTGGTCAGCTTTCTTTAGAACAGGCGGTATGCCTGTCTCAATATGGCTGCCGAGCTGTGCTCTTCATTGTGTTGTCCTTTTCAGTTCATGCATCAGTTTGGTAAGAGAGAGAGACTGAGGGAGTGAGTATATTTATAGATTTTCTGTCCAACCCCTAGAGCCAATAAGGCGTAATAGTACTTAAAGGCTTCTGATACAAGCCAGTTCCAAACAGCCATACTTCAGACCAATGGGGGGAATAGAACATCCTAACACCTGCCATCCCCCAAAACCATATGTTAAGGTAAAGCTTGGCAGTTAGGCAGCCTGGCTTTCCAATGGGGGTTGAGAGACTTCACAGAAACACTTGCCAAACTGGTTTAAGGCCTCTCTCAAATCCTGTCATGAAATTCAAAGACACCTAGTCCTGGTGAGGGGGTTGTAAACATGAATGCTTCTCACTAATGTAACACTAATATTACATTGCTTTGCCTAAGTTACAAATAAAGACATACAAAATATTTATCAACTTATATGCAAAATCTCACATCACAACAGAAGCGATTAAGAAGGCAAACAGAATGTTAGGTTATACCTCGCCCTGATGTGTGGAGTACAAGTCACAGGAGGTTCTGCTCCATCTTTATAACACACTGGTGAGGACTCATCTGGAGTACTGGGTGAAGTTTTGGTCTCCAGAGAAGAACAACTAGGCTGAGTCCAAGGCTATAGGGGATGAGTTAGAAGAAAGATTAAAAGAGCAGAGCCTTTTCAGTTTAAGCAAAAGAAGATTAAGAGGTGACATGATTGAAGTGTTTAAAATTATGAAGGGAATTAGTACAGTGGATCAAGACTGTTATTTTAAAATGAGTTCAGCAAGAACATGGGGACACAATTGAAAACATGTTAAGCGGAAATTCTGTACAGACATTAGGGCATGTATCTTTACACTGCGAACCATCGACACATGGAATAAGTGACTAAGTAGTGTGGTAGACTGCAGGCCTTTAGGGTCTTTCAAAACTCAACTTGATGTTATTTTAGTTTAATCAAGTGGATTGGACTGGCGAGCTTTGTTGGGCTGAATGGTCTGTACTTGTCCAGATTGTTCTAATGTTGTAATTATATTATTTTTGAATTTGTGATATGGGCAAGTGGACCAAACTCCTGATTGCTTAGTTAGAGTCCCATTATTGTATAAAAATGTCCTAAAGAAGCTAAGGCCTTTAGTTTGTTGTTGTTGTGAAATTTTGATACTCCTGCTTTATCACCTGCTCCTGCTCACATATTTTTTCCACTTATATTTAACAAACTATCTCTTTTCATTTAGCTGGGGCTCCTTAGTGTTTCCTGGGTTCTGGGTCTCCCCAAGAATGCCCCTTATAGGCCACACTTTTCTTTCTTTGAAATGGATGTTATTTGAGCACCGTCACATGTCATTTCTAAATGCTTTCCAACAGAGGTCTAACCCTGGAAATGATTTCAGTTCTTTGAAGGTTTCCAGTTCTTTCTTTTCTTCTTCTACCCCACTGCCGACCACTTTGGTGACACAGGCAACTTTGAAAGGAATCATTCATACCAAAATGCCCCCCCCCCCCTTAATCCATTAAACTCCAGTGCACCATGGTCAGGACCTGCTGATGTTCACCCACTATGAAGGTCATCTTTCTCATTTGTGTTAATAAAAGAAGAACTTTATTGGCTCAAATGAAAAGTTTACTTTTATAGGACCAGGGTCCCAATAAAAACCAGCTTGTGTGATCAGCAAATGTGATGCTGTCCCTTTTATGACTGCAAGCTTCGAGGGTGCGGGAGAGTAATAATTGCACTAAGCAGACCATGGCATCTTTTACAGAGCGAGCATACCCTCCACCTGCAATCACAGCGCACTTGCAGATTCACCCCGGAGTGACATTTTGTCGGTTAGGATCCCAGTGAAGGAAGACAGGCGCAGTGACAAGGTGCAGTAGTGGAGAAAGACAAAGAAAATGCACAAGAGAGAGAGAGAGGGAGAGAGAGAGAGAGAGACAAAATAGGGAGACAGTGAAAGCGAAAATTATCTGCAACGCCTCATTATGTTTCTTATCAGCCTGGTAACGCCTGCTTGACCGTTTCACCCGGCTCCTGTCGGAGGCGGCTCCATCGATTATCCTCATTACAGTGGAGAGGAGGCAGGCAGTAAGGCGTGCCGGTATGAAGGCAGACAGGTAGGCACAAGAGCAGGCAAGGAGACGGCCACATGCAGATGCCATGATGCTCAGAGGAGGAAGACATGGCAGAGCTGGCGTGATGCCTGGCAGTTTTAGAAGAAAGGGTGGCAGATCATTCCTGTTGCTACAAAGGAACAATAATACAGTCTGAAAAACAGGCAGAAGCGGGGCTTCATGGCTGTCTCTCAAAATAGGCTTGTCTATTTTAATATATCATATGGACAACCTCAATTTGTCATTACTTGTATGTATTCTTAGCACAAGACATTAGTGGATACAGACTGACAGACAGTAGGAGTGCCAATAAACATTTTAAATATCCAGTACAGCACATAATGTAAATACTTAAGATGGCACCACCATCGTTCAGGCATCAATGTGAATACATCTGTCAGTATGGACATTTGAGTTCAGGATTGCACAGACCAAGATTAGAGCTAGGCAATCTATGAAAATGAATTTCTTTAAAGAATTCAACATGGCAGGTACTGGTGGCACCTCTATATTATTTACCACGCTTGAGAAAGTGAGTCCTGTGTTGGATCTTGAATTGGCACACTTGGCTTAAAGCAAAGATTCCTCACCTGTTCGCTTGAATTCTTTTGCGTAAAAGCAGAGCCTCACATGACACCCCAGCCTAAGACAAAAAAAACACACTCTTACATTAGGTCACTTGTACAAACCCCAGTGTTCAGTGCAGTCATCCGTACTCAATGCTCAATGCTATACTTCTTAGCACTCCACACTAACACACACTGAGGCACAGTGCGGTACTACATACTGCATGTTCAGTACTCAGATCTTACAATTAGTGTCACTGCTCCGTTTGCTACATACTCAGTACCCAGTCTTCTCAATAATCAGTGCAGCATTAAACACTGAGATCTCAGTACAGTAATCCCTCGCTATATCACGCTTCGCCTTTCGCGGCTTCACTCCATCGCGGATTTTATATGTAAGCATATTTAAATATATATCGTGGATTTTTCGCTGCTTCGCGGGTTTCTGCGGACAATGGGTCTTTTAATTTCTGGTACATGCTTCCTCAGTTGGTTTGCCCAGTTGATTTCATACAAGGGACGCTATTGGCAGATGGCTGAGAAGCTACCCAGCTTACTTTTCTCTTTCTCTCTCTTGCGCTTTCTCTGATCCTGACGTAGGGGGATTGAGCAGGGGGGCTGTTCGCACACCTAGACGATACAGACGCTCGTCTAAAAATGCTGAAAGATTATCTTCACGTTGCTATCTTTTGTGCAGCTGCATCCTGAAACGACATGCTGCACGGTGCTTCGCATACTTAAAAGCTCGAAGGGCACGTATTGATTTTTGCTTGCTTGTTTTTCTCTGTCTCTCTCTCTCTTTCTGTGCTCTTGACGGAGGGGGTGTGAGCTGCCGCCTTCAACAGCTTTGTGCCACGGTGCTTCGCATACTTAAAAGCCAAAGAGCCCTATTGATTTTCTTTTGCCTTTATGACAGTCTCTGCTCCTGACTGCTTTGAAGAGGAAGATATGTTTGCATTCTTTTAATTGTGAGACGGAGCTATCATCTCTGTCTTGTCATGGAGCACAGTTTAAACTTTTGAAAAAGAGACAAATGTTTGTTTGCAGTGTTTGAATAACGTTCCTGTCTCTCTACAACCTCCTGTGTTTCTGCGCAAATCTGTGACCCAAGCATGACAATATAAAAATAACCATATAAACATATGGTTTCTACTTCGCGGATTTTCTTATTTCGCGGGTGGCTCTGGAACGCAACCCCCGCGATGGAGGAGGGATTACTGTACAGTCCTTAATATTCAGTGCTTTGTTCTTGATAAGAATGTTTAGCAATTACTGTAGGGCTCCGTACAATATGCAGTACATATGCAGTACTCAGTACAATATTTGATACTCAATGGCATTCTCAATATGCAGTTCTCAATTGTTGTTAAGTCAGTGCTCTGTACTCCAGGTGGTAAACACTCACCACTTTTGCTCATTACAGCATTTAATACTCGGTACAGTGGAACCTCGGTTCACGAACGTCTTGGTACACATACAAATCGGTTTACGACCAAAAAGTTTGTCAAACTTTTGCCTCGGTTCATGACCACACACTCGGTATACGAACAAGCCAGGTTCCCTTTCGGTTTGTATATGTTCAGTCTCTCCCTGTGCATTGTCTGAGCAGCGAGCAAGAGAGAGAGAGCGAGAGAGCGCGACACACGCACACACACACAGACACACACACATGCAGGCAGCGCGAGAGAGAGCTGGACGCATAAGGTAGGAAGGCAGTTAAAGAATGCACTGGGCTTGATTTTGTTTTCACTTCTGTTTACAGTGATCGGTTCATAGCGTGCATTGTTGCAATGTTACTTTTCTTGGTGGTTTATTAAATTACGTATTTTTCAAATGTTCATTTTTTTCCCTGTGCTTAAAACTCATTAAAAAAAAGTGTTTTTAGCGAGCGGTCAGTAGCACTATAGCGCGAACTATTGCAGTGTTAGTTTTCTCTGTTGTTCAAGGTTTTCTCAGTGTTATTCAATGTTTTTACATTTAGTTTACTATAACACTGTGCATTCTATGGTTTAATTAAGTATATTTGTGCTTAAAACTTAAAAAAACATATATTTACATACAGTTCGTATGGTCTGGAACGGATTAATTGTATTTACATACAATCCTATGGGGGAATTTGCTTCGGTTCACGACCAAATCGGTTTACGACCGAATTATGGTCGTGAACCGAGGTTCCACTGTACTTAGATCTCAAAACCAAATTCAGTATTCAGTTCTCAGGAGTTACTGCCAGGAGGGTCTCAAAACCGGCCCGGGCATCCTTCAATGAGTGAGGTGATGAGGTCGACCCACTTGGCCCATGATTCATTGTCATTTTCTTAAAATTTGTGATGAGTACGTGACTTGCTACTTGCTATGAGCCTATGATATGAACTCTATATCTAAACTGTTGCCAAACTTAATCTGTACACTGACACAACTTAAAATTTGATGACATGCTTAGAAATAAAATTTAATGAAAAATAAAAATTTAGTAACACGGCTCACACGTTATTAGAGTACATGTCAATTGTCAATGTCATGTCCAAGTACCAGTACCCTAGTAGGATAGTAGCTTACGTAGTTTGCTGCTTTTAGTAGTCACATCATCAACAATACTGTTAGTGGCAAGTTTGGCTAGGATACTTTTCTCGACCGACATCAACCTGAATGCCTCAAGATGTTTTTGCGTCATTATACTTCTCAGACGCCGTTTGATTCTCTTCAACGTAGAGAATGATCTTTCACACTGCACTTCTGACACAGGCAGCATTAGCAGTAGCTTGTAGGCAAGTCCAATGCTCTTGTAAGCATCAGTTAAGAGGTTCAACCGGAGCAGCACCTTATAATGTATATGCTAACTGAAATGAAGCGCTATTGAAACAGAATCTGGCAAAAGGCAGTTTGACCAAATTTTTCGCTGCCACGTTGTGTACTGACAACTAAACAACCTGATGATGTAATACGGTATATTATATAAGTCTATATAAATCACAGTACCGGAAAGATAATGTTTAGTAGTTTAGAAAATTAATTTTAGTGTCAAACAGTAACCAGTACATAAAACTTATTTCATGAAACGGCCGGCCCATGGCTAGACCAGAGTCTGCGGCCCACTGGGCATTGCCCAAATGCCCTAATGGCCAGTCCACCTCTGCTCAGTGCAGTGTTAGATACTTACAGCAGATCACAGTAAAGCATTCATGTTCAGTACTCATTAAGAGTAATCCCACTGCTCTGTGCAGTACATACTCCATAGTCTGGTTTCTCAATGCACAGTCCAGCATTTAATTAGCTTGAATCTCAGTACCATACTCAATATTACGAGGTGTGATCAAAAAATGCGGTGAATGTTTAAATAAAAAAAAATGTATTACAGTAAAAGACACATTACCATTAATCCCCCTCAAAACACACCCTCTCGCTTTTGAACACACTTATCCAATCATTCTAACCACTTTCTGAAGCAGTTCTACAAGTCCTCTTTCGTGAGTGTCTTTAGTTGAGCTATTGTGGCTGCCTCAATGTCCTGAATCGATTCAAAATGTTTACCTTTCACGGTCATTTTGACTTTGGGGAAGAGCCAGAAGTCACATGGTGCCAGATCTGGTGAGTAAGGTAGATGAGGACACACTGTAATGTTTTTATCCATCCATCCATTATCCAACCCGGTATATCCTAACTACAGGGTCATGGGGGTCTGCTGGAGCCGATCCCAGCTAACACAGGGCACAAGGCAGGAAACAAACCCCTGGCAGGGCGCCAGCCCAACGCAGGTAATGTTTTTATTTGACAGAAATTGCCGTAGCAGAAGCGATAGGTGAAAC
The DNA here is from genome assembly GCF_900747795.2 of Erpetoichthys calabaricus. Classification (NCBI taxonomy): domain Eukaryota; kingdom Metazoa; phylum Chordata; class Cladistia; order Polypteriformes; family Polypteridae; genus Erpetoichthys; species Erpetoichthys calabaricus. The sequence goes on from NC_041395.2 coordinate 311,854,076, forward strand.
AGAGTGTTGTCATGATGGAGGATGAAGCCGTTTGCCCATTTTTCAGGTCGTTACCCACACACGTCATTTTTTAAATGCTTTAATAAGCCTTTATAATATTCAGAGTTCACCGTAGCATTCGTGGGTACAAACTCATCTTGCACAATTCCAGCAAGGTCGAAAAACACCACCTTGCTGTTGGATTGTGATTGATGTGCTTTTTTCGGACAAGGAGAACTAGGTGATTTCCATTGAGAACTCTGAACTTTGGTCTCAGGATCATAACCATAGTTTCATCTCCTGTGATGACATTTCTTAAAAAGCTGAAATCGTGCAACTCTAATGAAACTGGCAAACGCTGTTGCGTGGAACAAATTTCACACTCACTCGCCTCATGTTCCAGTCTGTTGTTAAGATGTTTTGTATGGAACCGTAAGAGAAATGTCCCTAATAGTCAATTGCATGTTTGATTGAATCATTTTGCTTACTCTTTCAACATTCTCTTGGGTTTTTGATGTCATCTTCAACCGATTCACAACCATTACGCTCGGACCACTTGTAAACCCTCTTCATGGTCACTGGAGCATCACCGTAAACTAATTTTAACATTTTGTCTGTCTCTTTATCACTTTTTGCAGTTTGAAACAAAATTTCATGTTAAAGTATTGTTCATGATCCATGATTTATGGCACACTTTAAAACACACCTTTTCTCAACTGTAGCTCCCAACTGATTGACTGGACCGAACAAGTTGAAACTTGTCACACACTGTTATTCGACACGCCACTTCCCGTATTGAAGATCCCTGCCTTTCCATTGGATGGGGCTCGGCACCAGCAGTCACCGTATTTTTTGATCACACCTCGTAGTTCTCATTTGCCATTAAGAATGCTCAGCAATTAGTGCTCTGTACTCAGTGTACATTAACTCAACACTCAATCCAGTGTTAGTCAGATAGATCTCAGCAGTATTTGATATTCAGCTCTCAGATCTTATTAACTCATACTTGACATTTCTACTCACCACATTATTTAATAACTGGTACTTAGATCCCAGTACAACTGATTATTCAGTATTTAGTGTATAATATGTTAAATTCTGTAACAACAGAAGCAAAAATATCAAAAACAAAAACAGAAATATCAATAGAAAACAATCCACCTCAGCAAAAAGAATAGGTGTCTGTGTGTCTGTCTGGATGCTATGTATCTGTCTTTCCAAAAGATGGCGCATTACAAGCATTTTTAGTAATAGAATGCAATGCATTTGTCATTCTAACAAATGGCACATCACAAGCATTTACGCTACTAATCTCATTACCAAATGGCATGTAACAGAGACATAGCCATTGTGTTTGTCCTTCCAACAGATGGTACATCACAATCTTTTGTAGTAATGCATTTTATTACTGTTGGAATGACAAATGCAATGTATTTTATTACTTCACACAATGTAAATTACAATCTAGTAGATGGTGCACTGCAAACATTAGCGCTGATGTCTATGTTGATTAACTTATATTTCAATCCTTCTTAGACAGGTTGCACAACTTAATAAAAGTATAATTGTCTATGCATCTATCTGTGTGACCTTCCAGCTGCTCATTGTCCATCTTTCCAAAAGATGGCTCATGACAAGTATTTTTAGTAATAAAATGCAATGCATTTTTCATTTCAACAAATGCCGTGTCACATACTTAACACTTCTTTTATGAATCCCATACCAAATGGCATGGAGACATACACATTGCATGGTGCACTACAAACATTAACACAGAGGTTTACATTGATTACATATCAACCCATCTTAGACAGGTAGCAGAGCTAGAACTTACAGAAAAACTGCGAACAACACTCAATGATCTACTGCTCAACCTCTCTCTGACCTCAGTATAAAGGCAAAGGGAGGACCCAGCAGCAGTGACATCAAAGTGGCCCCGCCCCCTCGGGCTCCACCCACAAAACACAAGCAATGGCAAAACATTTAAAGACACGGTATACAAATAACAAGCAAACTTTACAGAAATTACATAAAAACATAAGAAATAATAATTCAAAATTAACAAGAACAACAAAAAAAGCAAAAAATGCACATAACCTAAGGAAGAAAACCTGGCTGAAACGTAAAACTTTAATTCTTTCATGAAATAGAAACAGGTCTTAAAAGCTTGTTCAACCTGCTTGGAAGCTTCAAAGTCTTGAAGTGAGCACACCAGTATATGCTTAGAATAAAATGGCGTCTGTAATGACAATTAATGGCCCCAGATTTATAGTTTTTTTGCTTCATTGTGATTTATAGTTAGCTTTATCTTATTATGTAATGTGACCACAACACCTTTTTATAATTTTATTCTTCGTTATTTTGGGACCTTTTCTGGTGGTTACCACCACATCATTGTTGCCAATGATACTTGTTACCAGTCACATGTTTGATAACACTGCTACATGACTCCTCTTTAGGTGGCCAAGATGGCGAAGACTTCGGACAGGAAGAGGCAGGTCCAGGTGGACGGATACCAGAAGTGACTCCAGAGGTGTCCTGCCATCAGCCATCCATTCTGCAGAGTTAGGAAGAGAAAAAGGCATTAGGACACAGCGCCAACCCCTGGAGCAGCGGTAGAATTACAGTCACTAGAGCCATTCAGCTGCCCCTTATGTTCAAACGGGTGGCAATATATACTATAAAGAAAAAAAGTCCTGAATATTTGTACTTCTGTTGAAAAGGGTACAGGATCTTTAGGACCATCAGGCTGGCTTTGTTTTTCAGCTTTGACCTTTGTCTGATGTTTTAGTTTTAATGAATGTTTATGCATTTCATAGTTTTGAACCGTAGTATTTTGGCTCTCCCCTGAAACATGCCTTATTCTTCTGGAATTGTTTCATAAGATATTTTCACACAAACTTTTCTTTTTGTCACAACACGATGCTATGAGAAGCACAACATAAACAAAACAAAGGAATGAAGTCAAACAAATATAAAAAGATGTTACACAGTGCGTATAGTGTAACATTCAGGAGTCTTCAGCAACTGAATTAACTGACATGAAAGTGGCAACATTTTATGACTTCATCCAAGACTCAGTTTTACTATGTATATGCAATATTTTGGTAACAAGGACTCATATTCAAAAGTAATAATGTTAATAAAATCTTATTCCATGTGTTAGTAGACTAGTAAATACATGCTTGATGTAAAATAGGAGACAAGACAAGATGAAATGTTGGGTAACCTTGAAGGCGAGTCTCATATAACTGATGGAAAAAAACAACAAAAAATCAAATTCTCAAACAGACTTTTCAGATTGGAGTAAAATGATAGACTGATTCAAAATAGCAGAGGCGCCCTTTAAGGATCAGCCAGACAGGAAGGGGCGGGGTCAGGAAACCATGACCTGGAAGTGATTTCATTTGGGCTGCCGGTTAGCTGATCTGTAGGGGTGAAATGACGAGAAGCATTAGACAATAGTTCCGACTCTCGACCCAGGGTGGAATTACAAATAGATAGGCCTTCAAGACTGCCATTCAAGTATTCTGAAAATGGTATCGAGTGATGCGGGTTAGTAGTGGAGAGTCTGTGACCAACTATTGTTCAATTTTACAACATAACATTTTTGAAAGTATCAGAGCTGTAGCGTGGCAAAACGATGCCTGGTGCTGAAAGGGAAAATAAGCGCCCTTCTTCAATCAAAATGAATAAAATAAATGTATTGCATTCACAAAGAAAACTAAAAACTTGTTATTTTTGAATTTTATGTATTTACATAAACAAATTATAATACTTTTGATAAAATTAACACAATATATAAAAAAAAAATAAAGATTCAGGACAGAACAAAATTCGGCTGTGTGTAACGGTTGAAAGCTTTGCACCCTATCAGGCTTAATCAAAATCAAATTGGCTTCAAAGGACCGTATTTGGAACTCAGATATCAAGTCAAAATCAAAATTCGTCAATAAATACAGATTGTACGCATCAAACTTCCTTGCACATAGTTATATGTGTTGTGCTGTGGTGAGGGAAGGGGTGCAAAGGAAAATTGCTTATTAACATAAAAAATGACAATATTTTCAAAAAATTATAAAAATGCAAATACACTCCTCAGTTGTGCATTTACATATTAGTGGTGTGGCGGTTTTCAAGCAGTGCGTCATTCGCATTGTTATTTTACTTAGAACTGCACTTTTATTTACAATAATTCGGCTGTGATTGTAACAGACAATATAAACACATTTCAATGTGCAAGTTGTTTACAAAATCACAAATGTAACAGGAAATAGCCATAAAAGTTTTACTAATTTTCAATGATATTATCTTCTTCTTCTTCTTTTTTTTTCGGCTGCTCCCGTTAGGGATTGCCACAGCAGATCATCTTCTTCCATATCTTTCTGTCCTCTCCATGTTGTTCTGTTACACCCATCACCTGCATGTCCTCTCTCACCACATCCATAAACCTTCTTAGGCCTTCCTCTTTTCCTCTTCCCTGGCAGCTCTATCCTTAGCATCCTTCTCCCAATATCCCCAGCATCTCTCCTCTGCACATGTCCAAACCAACGCCTCTCTGACTTTGTCTCCCAACCGTCCAACTTGAGCTGACCCTCTAATGTCTTCATTTCTAATCCTGACCATCCTCGTCACACTCAATGCAAATCTTAACATCTTTAACTCTGCCACCTCCAACTCTGTCTCCTGCTTTCTGGTCAGTGCCACCGTCTCCAACCCATATAACATAGCTGGTCTCACTACCGTCCTGTAGACCTTCCCTTTCACTCTTGCTGATACCCGTCTGTCACAAATTACTCCTGACATTCTTCTCCACCCATTCCACCCTGCCTGCACTCTCTTTTTCACCTCTCTTCCACAATCCCCATTACTCTGTACTTTTGATCCCAAGTATTTAAACTCATCCACCTTCGCCAACTCTACTCCCTGCATCCTCACCATTCCACTGACCTCCCTTTCATTTACATACATGCATTCTCTTTTGTTCCTACTGACCTTCATTCCTCTCCTCTCCAGAGCATATCTCCAATACTGACTGGAACATGCATCTGCACTTTATGGAATATGCATCTGCACTTATAAAACATTATCTGTGCAATAACTGTCATTTGTACTTGCTGCTCATTCAACTCATATTGCTCTATAACTTCTTTTAAAACATACACATTTTATTTTATATGACTTGTCTATTTTTAACCTGTAATCTTTTTTTAAGCTTTATTGGATCTAGGCTGAGTGACTTGTTTTTCTCGTCATACACATTTCATTGTATGTTGACCCTGTGTTAACCTATATATGACAAATAAACCTAAACCAAACCAACCACCTCTCCAGAGCCTTCTCAACCTGCTCCCTACTATCGCTACAGATCACAATATCATTATCAAACATCATAGTTCACGGGGACTCCTGTCTAATCTCATCTGTCAACCTGTTCATCACCATTGCAAATAAGAACGGGCTGAGAGCCGATCCCTGATGTAATCCCACCTCCACCTTGAATGCATCCGTCACTCTTACCGCAGACCTCACCACTGTCACACTTTCCTCGTACATATCCTGTACAACTCTTACATACTTCTCTGCCACTCCCGACTTCCTCATACAATACCACCACAACTCCTCTCAGTCACCCTGTCATATGCTTTCTCTAGGTCCACAAAGACGCAATGCAACTCCTGGCCTTCTCTATACTTCTCCATCAACACCCTCAGAGCAAACATTGCCTCTGTGGTGCTCTTTCTTGGCATGAAACCATACTTCTGCTCACTAATCATCACCTCACTTCTTAACCTAGCTTCCACTACTCTTTCCCATAACTTCATGTTGTGGCTCATCAATTTTATCCCACTGTAGTTACTACAGTACTGCACATCCCCCTTATTCTTAAATATCGGCACCAGTACACTTCTTCTCCACTCCTCAGGCATCCTCTCACTTTCCAGGATTCCATTAAACAATCTGGTTAAAAACTCCACTGCCATCTCTCCTAAACACCTCCATGCTTCCATAGGTATGTCATCGGGACCAATGGCCTTTCCATTTTTCATCCTCTTCATAGCTGTCCTTACTTCCTCCTTGGTAATCCGTTGCATTTCCTGATTCACTATCTCCACATCATCCAACCTCTTCTCCCTCTCGTTCTCTTCATTCATAAGCCTCTCAAAGTACTCTTTCCATCTGTTCAACGCACCCTCCTTGCTTGTGAGTACATTTCCATCTTTATCCTTTATCACCCTGACCTGCTGCACATCTTTCCCAGCTCGGTCCCTCTGTCTAGCCAATCGGTACAGGTCCTTTTCTCCCTCTTTAGTGTCCAACCTCTCATACAACTCATCATACGCTTTTTCTTTAGCCTTCGCCACCTCTCTCTTCACCTTGTGCCTTATCTCCTTGTACTCTTGTCTACTTTCTGCATCTCTCTGACTATCCCACTTCTTCTTTGCCATCCTCTTCCTCTGTATACTCTCCTGTACTTCCCCATTCCACCACCAGGTTTCCTTTTCCTCATTCCTCTGTCCAGATGCCACACCAAGCACCCTTCTTACTGTCACCCTTACTAAATCTGCTGTAGTTTCCCAACTGACTGGTAACTCTTCACTACCACCCAGTGCCTGTCTCACCTTCTCCCTAAACTCAACCTTGCAGTCTTCCTTTTTCAACTTCCACCATTTGATTCTTGGCTCTGCCCTCACTCTCTTCCTCTTCTTGATCTCCAATGTCATCCTACAGACCACCATACTATGCTGCTTAACTGCACTTTCCCCTGCCACTACTTTGCAGTCTTCAATCTCCTTCAGATTGACTCTTCTGCATAGGATGTAATCTGCCTGTGTGCATCTTCCTCCATTCTTGTACGTAACCCTGTGTTCTTCCCTCTTCTTAAAATATGTATTCACCACAGCCATGTCCATTCTTTTGGCAAAATCCACTATCCTCTGAACTTCTTCATTCCTCTCCTTGACACCATAACTACCCATCACCTCCTCATCTCCTCTGTTCCCTTCACCAACATGTCCATTGAAATCCGCTCCAATCACCACTTTCTGTCCCTTGGGTACACTGTTCATCACTTCATCCAACTCACTCCAAAAATCTTCTTTCTCACCCACTGCACACCCAAATTGTGGTGCATATGCACTAACAACATTCATCATCATACCTCCAATTTCCAGCTTCATAATCATTACTCTGTCTGACACTCTTTTGAATCCAATGTGAATCCACCTCCGATCCACCTGGCCTTACTCCCCTTTCATTTAGTCTCTTGCACACACAATATATCAGCCTTCCTTCTCTCCATCATATCTGCTAACTCTCTCCCCTTACCAGTCATACTGCCAACATTCAAAGTTCCTACCCTTAGTTCCACTCTCTTTACCTTCCTCCTCACCTCCTGCTTCCGGACACGTCTCCCCCATCTTCTTCTCCTTCTTCTTCTTCAGCCAACAGTAGCCCAATTTCCGCCAACACCCTGTTGGCTAACAGTACTGGTGGTGATCGTTGTTAACCCGGGGCTCGATTGATCCGGTATGTTTTCATTAATTATTTTTTTTCTTTTTTGACCTAAACAACCACATTGTCGATCAGAGCCTGGTGTGGCTGCACAGTTCACACTACCCTCACTATGGCTCAATAGAGTAGAATCCAATAATTACTGAAAGAAAAATATCTATTAATTCAAAATGAACAATACTAACATGAAATCACTGTCAATAATATTCTATGACAGGGGAAAAAAATCTCAATGTTCCCCATCTATCTAATAAAATTTGTTAAAACCCAGTAAATTGTAAAACATTTAAAAATAATTAAGAACTTGGAAAGGAACTGTTTTGTTGTATAACAGGAATACAAAAGGTGAGAATTATCTTAAAGATTTGAATTCCTGTCTGAAGGCACAGAGAAGCCAAAGCTGCTCTTTGTCAATGATAGCCCATATTCCCTGTTTAGTTGGTGGTACTTTATACTGCTGAGTAACAGCACAGCAAAAACTGCAATCCTGCCCTGTCCTTGCTATTTGTGGCACAGCGTGGTCCTTGTTGCTCACTCAGCGGGTCAGATCTTCTATCTGCAGCTCCCTTTATAAACCGTCCTATCTTCATATTACCTAGAGGAGCTGCACCGTTGTTTTCAATGTAATTAATTTGTTTAAGCACTACTTAGCTGCAGGTTGATAACGTCAGTTTTTACAATAATAATCTGCAGATAATATTAGGTCATTCAATTCAGTCTTACATATGCTTACAAAATTACTTTCTTCTTCCATTCACTTTCAGAGATGTGTCTTTTTTTTGTACTTTGTAATTAACTTACCGAAAGCAGCAGCAGAATGTGCTGGAGAATGAGCTGCTCATGTGTGTGCATGCGTGCGCGGCTTTCCTGCCTTTGTACTGGGAATCCAAGTGGCTTGCGAAAGAGTAAAATAAAAAATATACAAGTTAACACTCTCAAGTTAAGATAGAAACAGTAAACTAATTCATTTTTGAATGTTTCTCCATTTTAAGATTGACTTTGCCGAATTAAGATGACTTTGCTGATCTGCAAAGAGATTTTGAAATTGCAACACTTTAACAGCACAATCTGTTCGAGATATCTCAATGAAAGTTGAGCTACCCTGATAGATTTCCTTGAAAAATGGCAGATTTGCCAGAAGATCGTTTGTTACCTGACCAGCTACCTTTGTCCAATGTTGGAGTTGATTATTTTGGACTGTTTCGTGTGTATAGAGAGATCGAACACAATGAAAAGGGTTCAGGATCCGCCCTGTATATTGTAGGGTTTGCTGAAAGCAAGCAAGCGAGTGAGTGAGTAACCATAAACGACTGAGTCTGAAATAGACTGACTGCAGAGTAAGGCTGTTGGATTATTTATTGCTATGGAAGTGGAAGAGGCAGGACATCTAGTGGGAAATGGTCATCTGAAGGCGTGGTCTGGAATTGAAGGAAGGAGGAAACAAGGTCTTAATGCTCCTGCAAGGAAGAAGAGGCATTAGTACATGTGATTACTCCCCTGTGCCAGTGTGTCAGCAAGAGTAAGACCACCCTGCTGCCTCCCATGCACATGCGTGTGACACAGGTTAAAAGAGGACAAAATCTTGAAGATGCTGGAAGCAAGTTCAATACATGGCTGACTTGTTTTGGAAAAGATGGTCTAAAGAGTATTTGCCAATGCTTCAAAAATGTCAAGAATGGCTTTCACCAAGAAGAAATTTTGGACCAGATGATGATGCACTCTGTGTAGTGTGCGGCTGGGGCCCTTGCCTGGTGGGGAAGCCTCCATGCTAAAAGGACCAGGGGAGCAAGCATGGCCAGTACGTTACCTCCCCCAGGATGCTAGATGGCAACACCCCTGGGTTGCAGCGGTGCCTCGGACTCCCGCAGGGCTTCATGGGAATTGGAGTTTGGTGCATCCCTGTTGGGATCCGCAGGCACCTCCAGGGGGCACTGCATCTGGAGTTGCTAAGCCCTTATGGGCAGTCCTTCCACCACACCCTGAAGTGCTGCCGAAAATGAAGTCATCAAGCACCTGGAGCACTTCTGGGTGCAGCAGCCACTACTCCGGAGGCCAGAGTCGGGAGGAGGAGGATGAAGCTTACAGAGGAGGAGTGGAGGAAGAATAAAAGACATAAAAGTATTGTGTGGAGTTGTGTTTGTGGGGACTGTGTTGTGCCTGTGAGAACGGGGAAGGCATTGCCCACAGGTGAAGAAATAGAAATTACACTTTTATTTGTTTTATCAGTGTGCCTCCCGTGTCTGTCTATGTCGGGTTGGTGCTCATATAGCGCCTTTTTGTCACACCTGCAACACTTGAGTAATGAGTCAAATCATCAAGACAATGCCGGATGCCAAAGCTAGAGTTAGAAGGGTTTGTGTACAGACCAAAACTAGCACACTAGACAGACCCATGAATTTTTTTGTATTTTTTATTTTATTAATTTTCATTGTAATCATTCCATACAAATAGATCAATTTATAACCCAACAAGATTGAAGATAAATCAAACCCCACCCCTGAGAAGGAGAGCTTAGCCGAAGGAGAATTGCTTAGGGCTTTTTAATAAGACGACAATAAACAAAAGAAAGGGAGAAATAAATATATATGTAAATAAGAGATGGAGAAGGGAATGAAATGTGGTAATAGTTATTTCTCTTATTCTAAAATAATATTGATTAAATCCTGCCAGGTTTTGAAAAAATTTTGTACAGATCCTCTAACTGAGAATTTGATTTTTTCCAATTTCAAATAATATAAAACATCGGTTTCCCACTGACTTATCAGAGAAGAATTAGGATTCTTCCAATTTAACAGAATAAGTCTGCGTGCCAAAAGTGTAGTGAATGCAATCACCATTTGCTTGTCCTTCTCCACTTCAAGTCCGTCTGGAAGAACACCGAACACAGCTGTTAGTGGGTTAGGAGGGAGTGTAATACCAAGGCTGTCTGAGAGGCACTTAAAAATTTTGGTCCAAAATGATGTTAGTTGGGTACAGGCCCAGAACATGTGACCCAGTGAGGCAGGAGCTTGGTTGCAGCATTCGCAGGTTGGATCTTGCCCTGGAAACATTTTGGACAGTTTTAAGCGAGACAGATGAGCTTGATATATAATTTTTAGTTGAATAATTCTATAATTTGCGCATATGGAACTCGAATGAATTCTCTGCTTTGCTACCTTCCACTCCTTTTCTGATATATTGATTAAGAGATCTTCTTCCCAATGTCCTCTTGGATCTTTGAAAGGTAGGGACTCTAATAAGATTTTATATATTGCGGAAATAATGTTTAATTCCTCGGCAATGAGCAGTATTTTTTCCAGCATTGTGGAGGGTGCGAGGTGGGGGAAATCGGGTAATTTCTGTTTAACAAAATTTCTAATTTGAAGATAGTGAAAGAAATGTGTAGCTGGGAGGTTGAATTTTGAACGCAATTGTTCAAAAGATGCAAATATGTTGTCTATATAAAGAACTCTGAGCATTTTAATCCCAAAACTTTTCCAGGTATTAAAAACTGGATATGTTTGCGAGGGTTGAAAGAGGTGGTTCTCTTGCAGAGGTGCCACCGATAAAAGATTTTCCATCTTAAAATGCTTTCTAATTTGGTTCCATATTCTAAGTGAGTAAAGCACAATTGGGTTATTAGTATATTTGCGATGACTTTCATTTATTGGAAAGCAGAGCAGGGAATATAAAGAAGTACTACAGGATTTTACTTCTATTGCGGACCAAGCCTGTATATGTTCATTTATTTGTGTCCAGGTTTTTAATGGCTTGTATGTTTGCTGCCCAGTAATAAAACTGAAAATTAGGTAGAGCCATGCCACCCTCCGCCTGAGGTCTTTGTAGGGTCGCTCTTCGGATACGTGGGTGTTTTGAGTTCCAAATGAATGAGGTTATTGTTGAATCTAACTGTTTAAAAAACGATTTATTGATATATATTGGAATGTTTTGAAATAAAAAGAGAAATTTTGGAAGGATATTCATCTTAACAATGTTAATTCTTCCGGCTAGAGTGAGATGAAGGGTTGACCATCTATGCAAGTCTTGCTTAATTTTTTCCATACAGACGGCAAAATTTTGTTCATAAAGAGCTTTATGTTTACTTGTGATATTTACCCCTAGGTATTTAAACTGATCTGCTATGGTAAAAGGTAGGGTGTCCAATCTAATATTATATGCTTGTGAATTCACTGGAAAGAGTATACTTTTATTCAGATTAATTCTAAGACCAGATATCTTTTGAAATTCTGTTAGTGCTGTTAAAACAGCAGGGACAGTGTTTTCTGGGTCTGATATATATAAGACCATATCATCTGCATATAGAGAAATTTTCTGTTCCAGTCCTTCTCTGATAATCCCCTTTATCTGATAAGAATTTTGGCAGTGAACCGCCAGTGGTTCAATATCGATTGCAAGCAACAGTGGCGACAAGGGACATCCTTGTCTGGTACCACGTTCTAGTTTAAAGTAGTCTGAGCAAATGTTATTAATACAAACTGAAGCTTCTGGACTGGTACACAGTAGTTTGATCCATGCACAAATATTCGAGCCAAACCCAAATTTCTCCAATGCAGTGAAAAGGTAGTTCCATTCAATCATATCAAATGCTTTTTCTGCATCTAATGATAGTAATATCTCTGGGGTGTTTGATTTTGCTGGTGAATATATAACATTAAACAAGCGTCGGAGATTGAAAGATAGGTGTCGGCCTTTAATAAATCCAGTTTGATCCTGTGATATTACCGAGGGCAGCACTTTCTTCATCCTTCTAGCTAGGATTTTTTGAGAGTATCTTAACATCATTATTCAGGAGTGAAATTGGTCTGTATGATGCACATTGTAACAAGTCCTTATTTTGTTTAGGAAAGACGGTGATTAATGCTTCTCGAAATGTTTGAGGTAGTATTTGGTTGTCTCTAGCTTCTGTAAATGTTGCCAATAAGTGGGGAGCTAGCTGAGTGGAGAATTTCTTATAAAATTCTACTGGGTAACCATCGGGGCCTGCTGATTTCCCGCTTTGTAGTGACTTTATAGCATCTAGTGTTAGCGTTAGAGGTTTATCCAGTTCCTCAGCACTTTAAGCATCTATTTGTGGTATCTGTGATGTATCCAGAAATGCATTAGATTGTGCATTGTCTTCTTTGGGTTCAGAAGAATATAAGGATTTATAATAATCTCTAAATGTGTGCATTATATTTTTATGGTCAATAATTTCTTCTCCATTGTTGTTGGTGATTACTGGTATTGCATTGCGAACTTCTTGTTTGTGAATTTGTTGAGCTAAAAGCTTATTAGCTTTTTCTCCATGTTCATAGTAATGATGTCTAGACTTATAAATAAGTTGTTCAGTTTCTTTAGTTGTTAAGATGTTAAGTTCTGTATGCAGGGCCTGCCTTTTCCTGTGGAGAACTTCATTTGGATGCCTGGCTTGTTCTTCATCTATTCTAGTAATATCACTTCTTAGCTCTGACACTTTCTTGGTTTTTAATTTATTTCTGTGAGAAAGATATGAAATAATCTGTCCTCTTAAGAAGGCCTTTAGAGTTTCCCAGAGTGTTCCTGCAGAAACCTCTGTGGGCGTGTTTGTCTCTAGGAAGAAGCTGATTTGTTTGGATATAAATTCTGTGCAGTTCTCGTCTGCCAATAGAAGAGGGTTAAGGCGCCATCTACGAGGTGAGTGTGAGGGGCTTAATGATTTTAGCTCCAAGACTAGAGGGGCATGGTCGGAGATAACAATTGTGTCGTATTTGCATGATTTAATTGTAGGCAGGAAATTATTATCTATAAAAAAATAATCAATTCTTGAGTAGCTATAATGCACTGGTGAGTTTGGGTTAAGAAACCTCCAGGGGTCTGATAAGTTGTGATCATTTAAAAACTGTGTAATTGTCTTTGCAGTATTAGATGTCGTCCCCCTTGTCACAGGAGTCCTATCTAAGAGTAGATTTAGAACACAAAGTCCCCAGCCATTATAATTTTATGAGTGTTCACTTTGGGGATGGATGCAAATAGATTTTGCATGAATTCCTTATCATCAACATTGGGTGCATAAACATTTATCAAAATCATTTTACTGTTATACAAGTTGCCCATAACCATCACATATCTCCCTTCAGGGTCCGATACTACATCTGATGCTACAAATGGAACAGTTCTGTGTATGAGAATTCCAACCCCTCTAGTTTTCTTTATAATGCTAGAATGGAGGAGTTGGTCTCGACCATTATAGTAGATGGACGTCTAAGGCAGAGCTCCGCTTGCAGCGGCTTTAATTTCCCACTTATTTCACATTGTTTAGAGGTATCCTGTATTTAACCCGACCAAGAAACTTCCACTACAATATACAAGCATGAGTAACAAGAAGAAAAGTCAGAAAGAACCGGAAAAGAAACTTAAAGCCGCTTCAAAGTCTGGACAGACATCTGACCCGAGTGTAAGGTATGGCCTCTTGGAAACTGACTTGGAACAGGCAGACAAAGGCGCAGATCTCCTGGGACCCCGCTCCATTGTTTCGTCTCCAGTTGAGAGTGAAAACGGGAGCGAAGGTGCAAGTGATACAGGTGATACATGTCGCGCTGGATCGCCGATTTCTGAAGTTCATTCGAGACTAGAAAAGGTCCTGCAGTATGTGCTCTCATCTACTCATCGTGAACTGTCCGAACTGAAAGAGATGATTGCTACACTGGCTACGGCCATAAATGAGCTTAAGAATGAAAACAAGAATGATCTTATGAAGTCTAACATTGAGCTTAAGTAGGATAACAAAGACCGGGAAACGCGTCTATTTAAACGTTTTGACGTGAACTTTAAAGGCATGTTTGAGAAATTAGAGAAATTAGAAGAACATATCGAAGAAAATAGATTCAAACTGAAAACGCTTACTGACCAGATTAAAGACGTTACAGATCAGCTGGATGACGTTAAGCAGGCATTCACGGCTCGAGTTGAAACAGCGGAAACAATTGGCGTTTAACGCCGATGAAAAAGCCATAGCTGCGAATTCCGAATGCAAAAAACTCGGAGACAGACTTGTGGCCCTGGAAGATGGGCATAGAAGAAATAATATAAGAATTGAGGGTATACCTGAGAAACGAGAAAGCTCAAGCCCAATAAAATTTGCCGTAGAATTACTGTCTAAAATAATTGGAGATGACTTTAAACTCGACATTGAAATAGCAGCGGCTTATCGCACAAACAGGCCTAGCACCTTTAAACCCAGGTCTTTTATTGTCCGCTTCGAGCGACTACGATGTAAGCTTGATGTGATGGCACTTCTCAGACACAAGCAAGAAATTACATTTGAAAATAATCTTATTTGTATTTTCCCCGACTTCTCACCATCAACAGCTGCAAAACGTGCAGCCTACTCTGACATTAAAAAGCTGCTACGGGAAGCCGATATCAAATACAGCCTCTTGTATCCCGCCAAACTGAAAGTGGAAGTTCAAGATCAATATTATATTTTTTCAAGCAAAGAAGAAGCCAAAAAGGAACTAAAGAAGCTGTTTCCGACACTCTTTTGAAAGTTAATAAGGAGCCGTATTCTATCAAGGCATGGGAAGGACCTGTCATCTGCTCAATGGAGCGGGGTCCCAGGAAATCTGCGCATTCGTCTGCCTGTTCCAGGTCAGTCTCCGAGAGGCCATACCTTGCACTTAGTCCAGACTTTGACGCAGCTTTAAGTTTCTTTTCCGGTTCTTTCAGACTTTTCTTCTTGTTACTCATGCTTGTATATTGTAGTAGACGTTCCTTAGTCGGGTTAAATACAGGATACCTCTAAACAATATGAAATACGTGGGAAAATAAAGCCGCTGCTAGCAGAGCTCTGCTTCAGACGTCCATCTCCTATAAACGGATGAGACCAACTCCACAGACCCATGAATTTAAACAAAATCAGCCCTTTGGGGTAATCTCTTTCAGATGGACAGACGGACAGACAGACATGACTATTGTAGTAGGAGCTTCTCACATTATATGCAAACACAACTACAAATGAGAACACATGTCCAGATACCATCAGCTCCTGATAATAATAATTATAAATTTAATTTATACACTAGACCCCTGCGAAGTCACGGTTCAGAGTTCGTGGATCTGTCGTTTGCGGATTTTTTCTTAGAACCTAACTATTAATTGTTAGCAGAAAGCACAAATATCCTCCACAATTTTTTATGGCTTTTTTTGTGGCAATACTGTGCTGTAGAGAGAACAGGAAGCAACCGCTGAGGGAAACGTGGTTTGGGATGGTGAAAGTAGCCAATCCGAGAGCGTTATTCATTTCTCCTTGCTGATGATTGACTGTTGCTTTGTGACGCGTCTCCAGCTGAGTGTCCTCATGTTTTCCATTTTGTTATTGTTTGTTATTAAACGCTCCAGGAGAAGGTTGAACTACTGGATTTGCTCCGGGAACTAAAAAGTTATGCTGCAGTAGTGCACCACTACAGCATTAATGAAAGCACCGTATGCTACATAAAGAAGAAAGAAGCAATCTGGAGTACCGTATCTGTAAGTTTCTGTCATAGTGCCAAAACGGTAACGAACATAAGGAATAAAAATAACATCAGGATGAAATCTGGTAATTAAGGTAATTTTTTAGGTAATGTATTAATGTATTAAGATGAGTTTGTAACGAAATTAAAGTGCTTTGGGGGCATAGTGTATTTAGGGTTGAAACTATAAAAATAGGCATTTAAAAAGGCATTTTTTAACCACATCCAAAAGTCGCTGTTTTTCACAATTTGTGGGTGGTCTAGGAACGTAACCCCTGCGAAGTTTGGGGGTGTACTGTATATCATCTTTCCCATGCTCAAGGCTCTTATATCATCCGTTCATTTGCACATTTTTTTCTAAACCCACAAATTCCTTCCTCTCATAATTAGGCTTACAATATAGTTTTTTCAGCAGTTCCTTGGCCTTTAAAAATGATTTACATATAGTTCCTTGGGTTTTGAAAGTCACTGAATCTATTGGTAATATTTATTTTTTGTTCCAATGTGTTTTTATTACTGGTAAATATAATTTACTTTCTCCCATGGCACTATTTATTTTTGTCATGGGTGCCGTCACACTGGGATAGTTTTATTGATGTTTGCTATGCCATTGCTAGGCTTGACGAGCAGGAGTGTGTGATGTGTAACATCGTTACTGTGAAATAGGATTGCCAACCATCCTGAAAACTACAGAATTGTCCTGTAATTGGAAAGTAAATGACATATTCTGTAATGAACATGATTTGTTCTGTATTTTGGTATATATCACACTTTATATAACTTGGGGGAAAACCTCAAAGAGGTCACTTGACACCCATGAACTGTCTTTCAATAAAGCTGTATGTATTATACCATCATGCCTTTGCTGGTCGGCTCTTAGCATACACAGCTTACACTTCCTAGTTGTTCAAGACTGGATTCACAAATGAATAACCTTTACTGTCTTTCTTATTGTTAATTTCTGAATTACTGACCATAACTTCTTTTTACTTTCCTCTGGCTACAAATTACATCTTGCTTACATCTTACATCTTTTTTCCCTGCTATGGTTACATGTACCTTTTTAGACTTATAACTTACCGCTCTGTTCTTTGACCACAATTCTGTCTTCAAGTCCTGATCGGTTTATTTGAATTTAGTTCCCCTGCTTGAATTCTGATCGTTTAGTGCCATCTCCTGATTTCAAAACTGCTGTTGCTCTCTGGAAGCAGTACGTTTCTTTCTCATCCTGATTTTATTTTAGCATTTAGATTCAAGACACAGAACGCCATGCCTCATTTCCACCTCCTTGTGCACTGCTATTCCATGGCGGTTGTTCTTGTTTTAGATCCTGGCACAGTTTCATTTATTTCCTACTTATGAAGGTGCTAGCAGGTGGCATAGACTTTGACTGCACCCTCACATGAGAAAATGCAAACAAAACCATGCAGGTCTGAGGCGATAGAAGGAAATATAGGCAAAGCTAACACCCTGAGCCAATGTTTTAATAGATTTTAACCTCCCACTGACCAGTCTCCCCACACTATCCCTACAACACCAACAACGCTTAGCACATGGCCAGTGACAAGTCCACCTCTGAACATCAGTGTGGACTGTCCATAACTGAAGACCAAGTAAAGAGACAACTGAGGAAGCCACACAAAGAAGAAGTGCAGGACCAGATGGAGTCTGTCCTTGAGTTCTTAAGGCCTGTGCTGACCAACTTTGTGGTGTCCTCTGTCACCTGTTCTGTCTGCCCCAAAAGCTTCAGAAAGTACCACTGCTGTGGAAAACATCCTGCATTGTTCCTGTTCCAAAGATGGCAGGCGCCTTTTCACCTAATGACTACAGACCAATGGCACTTACATCTCACATCATGAAGACATTTGACAGACTGGTCGTGGACTAGGAGTCCTGTTGTGGTAGACCACATGGACCCCCTGCAGTTTGGCTTTCGGGGAAAGACTGGAGTTGAGGATGCAACTTTTGATCTGCTCCAATAGGCTTATTCTCACCTGGACAAAGTTGGCAGCACTGTGAGGATTTTGTTTATTTATTTCTCCAGTGCCTTCAATACCATCTAGTCATCCCTATTAAGGGGCAAACAGAGATATGCAGGTGGATGAGCCTGTGGTGTGATTGATAATGGGACTGTCTGTCAGGCCAACCAATACGTATGTGAGCAACACTGGAGCCCACAAGGAACAGTCCTGTCTCATTTTCTCTTCACTCCGTACACCTCAGACTATAAATATAACACCAAGTCATGATAACTTGCAAAAATTCTCAGGTGATTCTGAAGTTATGGGGTGTATTGATAAAGGGGATGAGACAGAGGAGAGGAGTCAAGTGGAGAACATTGTTTCTTGGTGTAAAGACAATTGTCTGCAACTTAATATTAGCAAATCCAAGGAGAAGTGCTTATTGACTTTTGCCACACCAAACAGCCTCTATGTCTGGTCACTATTCAGGGAGTGGATGAGAGGTGCTCCACTCCTACACGTACTTGGGGGTCCACAATAATGGCAGGTTGGACTGGTCTCAGAGCAAAGAGGAACTATATAAGAAAGGGCAGAGCAGACTCTCCTTGCTTAAGAGACTGCGTTCCTTTAACGTGGGTTGTGACATCCTTCCTGTTTTCTACAACTTTGTGATGCCCAGTGCAGTTTTTCTTTGCTATGGTGTGTTGGGCTGTAACATCACTTCAAAAGAAGCCCACTAACTCAAGAAACTAAAAAGAAGAACAGACTTGATTATGGGGCGCACTGTGGACCTCCTGGAGTTAGTAGCAAAGAAGAGAAATAAAACAAAGCTGAGTACCATTATGAACAATTCTGCACATCATGTCCGTGACACACTAACACTGAGGACTTTTAGTCAATGGATTATTCAGCAAAAGTGTGTCAAGAAACTTTCATCCAATAAATTATTCAGCAGAAGTGTATCAACAAATTCTATGGGGGCTCCTTTATACCAACAGCAATACATCTGCATAATGCCTCACTGGGACAAGGACTGTTAAGTCAAATGTTTTCTTTTCTTTCTTTTAACGTGGGTAGTGACATCCTTCCTGCTTTCTACAACTCTATGATGTCCAGTGCAGTTTTCCATGCTGTAGTGTTTTGAGCGAGTAACATCACTTCAAAAGAAGCCCACCAAATCAACAAATCTTTTTAAAATTATATTTATTTGTAATCATTCTAGTTTTGAGACCATAGTGTGTGTGTATGTGTGTATATTTATTTATCTATCTATTTATGCTATTTAAAAAGTATCTATATTCATTTATAAAATATGTGATACACAATTGCCACTCCACTTTGTCCACAATAATGCCCTGCAATTGTAGCATCAAGAGCATAATTTGACATTTATAGCTCAGGCTTTTAGTCATTTATATTTAATGTTAACGTAGTTTAGATTTAAAAATGACTACATGTTATAAAGTTGTAGCAGTCGCAGGGATGCTAAGATTCATACTTTCTGATGAATGTGATTTATTTATTTTTTTGCACAACCCCAGGACCATATACAGCCTTGACCAAGAATGCACAAACTCACACACAGAGACCCTGATAAGCAGATCAATGAACCAATATATATAGTAATGAATTTGTTAATTAAATAATGAAAAAGAACAAGCATATTACAAAAACAAATGCAAAAGCCCTGCCCAGTTTCCCAATGGCGATAATTAGTTATATACGCTACATTATAAATAACAGTAACCACAAAGTCCAATACAATCCAGTACAGCAGGAGCAGATGACAATGAAAGTGTGAAATGAATTTCCTGTGAAGTAAATGGAAAGTTTTGTCCTACCAGGTTTCCATTACAGAGTGAAGATTGGAGGTGATTAGGATCACTCCCCAAATGAAGATGAAGTCAACTAAGATGAATCCTCACCTGCAAGCAGGCACAGGACAGCACATAGATCCAGATGAAGCTGTAATCCAAGGTTGTGGTATTTTGTAATCCAATAGCATGTGGAATGAGTAGAAAAAAAACTATCCAATGATTGCAATCTCTTAGGCGTCTTTTTGGCTCCTTTTTAAAGAGCCCACCTGATTAATTTTCTTCCCACCAACCTTTGTGTCCTCTGAATCTGCCCAATAGCATTATACTGCCGGGGCAGCTGGGATATGTAGGCTATTTTAAGTAGCACTGCTACATACTTTCCCCATTCCTGAGTCCTACAATGTCTACATCTAGGATGAAAGCTCCTTCTGTCTGGATATTCTGTATGAAACCATCAGTTGATTCACCAAGTGTGATCAGAGTAAGATTTTTGGAGATCAGAATTAAATGGCAGACATATCGAGACAAGTGAAAACATTTTTTTCAGTAGCCAAGGAGAGCAAAGACAAATTATTGTTAATCTAGCACTTTGTCATGTAAGCAGGAAGTACACCAAACTTGAGATTTTCTGGAACGTTTAGAAGAATGAAGCCCATAATGAGCCCAATTTCATTCAGGGCCAAAGGACTGTATGAACTGTTGCCTAGTGTTTGTAGAAAGAGGTTTGCTAAGAACATACGGTCTATCTTAAAAGGTAATTCTAGACTGAATGGATAGTCAGTGAAATCAAGCTTGTCACGGAATGATGACGTCATGGTTTTTATTTTGGACCTGTTACCTAAGCGTCTTGAAGGAGGACACTGAATGAAATTAAAATAGCTTATGGTTTACAAAGCCCATGTGTAAAATGAACAAACTGCAGTTTGGATTGAATAATCAAGCATAAAAAAGAGATTTCTTTGTTATAATGAAATGTTTCTTTATGATGGACAGTAGAAATGGACAACAAGTGGACGACAATCAAGGGTGCATTTCTTTTGTATGAAGCTGCTTTCTGACATCTGCTAGCAGTCATGAGAGGCAACTGGACAAGAAATCATGACGAGCAGCATTGTAGTGACCATAATGACAACGAAATTATCAAATTCAACTGGGAGGGACTGTTTTAACACCACATAAAGATGCAAATGAGGCACGGCTTTTACACAATTCTATGCTAGCATCCAATAAAGCTGTGACTAAAAAGCCTACTGCTCTTTAAAGCTTTCATTAGAGAGCCCATTTCAGGGAATGGAAGAAAGCAGCGAAATGCAAGAGCAGTCACACACCTGGCCTTGGCGCTGCATATTTAGAATGTAGTCGGTAGGATAAAGAGAGAGAGAAAGGGAGGGCGAGCGAAACAACGATAATCATCTCCGCTCTGTCTGAGGCAGGCGTCTCTCTGGAGCCATTTTTTATTCCATAACCAGAATCAGCGCTTTTTGTCACCTGTTTGTACCTGAGTTTTTGTTGTCATTAAGTTCTTAGCAGAGCACAGATGTGTAATTAAAAGCGTTGAGTAGTAGCGGAAGCGTGCGGAGCGGACAGACTGCTGTCTCTGATGGCGCGCTGCCAGCCCACACACCTGGACGCTTGTCCCCAGGGCCGACTCCTTCTACCCCTGAAGGAGGGTGTTATTTCATTCACTTTCAACTGGAAATGCAGATCTCTGTCAGTCCTTGTTTGTTCCAGGCCGTCTCACTGTCAAATCTATGTCTGCAGTGAACTCTTCACACCCTTAGCTTTAAATGCAGAGCACCAGTCAACAAGGTAACTCTAGATTTAAAATCAGTTAAATAATAAAAATAAATAATAAAAAATATTAAGCATATGTACAGTATGTATATTCTTTTATTAAGGTGCATTTAGTAGCACTGCCTCCTCATGGGCCCAGCGTCTTAGTTTTGAATTGTGCTCCTAGGCATTGCCGTGTGGAGTTTTCATGTTCTCCTTGTGTCTCAGTGGGCCTTCCTCGCATTGGTCAAGAGATGTGCCAGTAAAGTTAATTGGTGGTTTCATATTAGGTCCTTGTGTTAGAGTGGACCCTATAGTGGACTGGAAAGCTCTCCAGGATTGGCTTCTGCCTTCTACTGAGTACTACTGGGGCAGACTTCATCCTCCAACAACTCTGAAGTGGATTAAGTGGGATTCACTATACAGTAATCCCTCGCTATATCGCGCTTCGCCTTTCGCGGCTTCACTCCATCGCGGATTTTATATGTAAGTATATTTAAATATATATCGCAGATTTTTTGCTGGTTCGCGGATTTCTGAGGACAATGGGTCTTTTAATTTCTGGTACATGCTTCCTCAGTTGGTTTGCCCAGTTGATTTCATACAAGGGACGCTATTGGCAGATGGCTGAGAAGCTGCCCAACTTACTTTTCTCTCTCTCTTGCACTGACTTTCTCTGATCCTGACGTAGGGGGATTGAGCAGGGGGGCTGTTTGCACACCTAGACGATACGGACGCTCGTCTAAAAATGCTGAAAGATTATCTTCACGTTGCTACCTTCTGTGCAGCTGCTTCCTGAAGCGACATGCTGCATGGTGCTTCTCATACTTAAAAGCTCGAAGGGCACGTATTGATTTTTGATTGAAAAAGAAACTCTGTCTCTCTCTATCTCTCTCTCTCTCTCTTTCTCTGCTCCTGACGGAGGGGGTGTGAGCTGCCGCCTTCAACAGCTTTGTGCTGTGCATACTTAAAAGCCAAACAGCCCTATTGATTTGTTTGCTTTTCTCTCTCTCTCTCTGACATGCTCTGCTCCTGACGCGCACTCCTTTGAAGAGGAAGATATGTTTGCATTCTTTTAATTGTGAGACGGAACTGTCATCTCTGTCTTGTCATGGAGCACAGTTTAAACTTTTGAAAAAGAGACAAATGTTTGTTTGCAGTGTTTGAATAACGTTCCTGTCTCTCTACAACCTCCTGTGTTTCTGCGCAAATCTGTGACCCAAGCATGACAATATAAAAATAACCATATAAACATATGGTTTCTACTTCACGGATTTTCTTATTTCGTGGGTGGATCTGGAACGCAACCCCCGCGATGGAGGAGGGATTACTGTATATCAAAAATTCATAAGCTATCACCCCAATCACCACACTCAATGCTGCTCTTCTACAAGACTTTTAATTACTTCTCACAGTGTGATCGTGAGTATTTGTTGGGTGGGAGGCTTGGAAGTTTGCCAAAATAGCAGGTCCATGCTCAACTGCACATGACAGAGAATTTGTAGATTTTGGCTTGTATAAATAACTAACGGCATCTACTGTACAATTTCTGCAAATAACTTCAACTGCCTGAACTGGAAAGAGGAACATAAGGGTGAAGTGTCAAGAGATACATGTGGCACTGGCGTAATTGTGAACCATTTAAGAATGACTGGTGTGGCGCTAAATGAGCATGTGGATCCGTATAAACCATTCTTTTCATTATTCATGGAAACGTTCAATGGCTGGATTACTAAATGTTAGTAATTCATGGGACTTTACTTATTTACAATAACAATCAATCTATCTATTGTGATAGTTTTCTTTAAATAAGAGCCTCTCACAAAACACAATGGTTTTGGGACCATCCCCGTATAATGTCCAAAGGACAAAGAAAAGACAAAAACACGCTGTGGTGGATCAAAACGATAAGTATTTGACAATCGTATTACAACAAAATGGTGTTTTTATACAGTGAAAAACAAAATGGAAACGGGAAGTGAGTTGGCAGAAGATGACGTCGAAGCTGTGGGACGGCATCAAGGGTGGACTGGAAGTGATGTGTCATGGGGAGCAATGTCATCAGGAGGAGCATGGAATTGAAGTCATGTGAAGGGGCCAGAAGATATGTCATTTGGGTTGGACGGATGTGACGTTTTGGGCGGCCATCTTTAGAGTCCGTCTGTGCATGTTTATTTCTCTTCTTTTTTTCTGACGGGAAGAAAGAGAGAAAGGCATCGTTACCGCATATCAACCCTTCATCGCGTGTGTGACACTATCTATAATATAGTGCCTTATCTATCTATCTATCTATCTATCTATCTATCTATCTATCTATCTATCTATCTATCTATCTATCTATCTATCTATCTATCTATCTATCTATCTAGAGTCTTTCATAACAAAATGAAGTCAAAGTGCTCTAAATTAATTACAAATATAAAACACAAAATAATGACTCACCTAAGTATTCAACCCCTTTAATCTGGCACCCTTTAATCATCACAGGTGCAGCCAGTTGGTTTTAGAAGTTCCAGAATGAGTTAAACACAATACAGTACAATACAATTTATTTTTGTATAGCCCAAAATCACACAAGAAATGCTACAGTGGGCTTTAACAGGCCCTGCCTCTTGACAGCCCCCCGGCCTTGACTCTCTAAGAAGACAAGGAAAAACTCCCAAAAAAACCCTTGTAGGGAAAAAAAAGGAAGAAACCCTGGGAAAGGTAATTCAGAGAGAGACCCCTTTCTAGGTAGGCTGGGCGTGCAGTGGATGTCAAGAAAAGGGGGTCAATACAATACACAGAACAGAACACAAGTAATCACAAGTAATGCAATACAATAGTACAATAGTAATATTACAAGTACACAGCAAAATACAAGAGTAGATGATATCACACAATATGATTCAGAGTCCTAGGCAGAGGTCACCTGTCTGTGATTTCAGTTGATTGAAGTCTAAATGCACTTTATCTGCAGGGTCCAACTTATGGTGAGTCAGTACGATGGACTAACTTACACAATGAAAACAAAAAGACACTCTTAAGCAGCTCCAAGAAAAGGTGACTGAAAAGCAGAAGTCAGGTGAGAGAGACAAGAAAATATCCAAGTCACTGAATGTCCCATGGAGTCGGGTTAAATCAACCATGAAGAAATGGAAATTGTATGGCACAGCTGGAAATCTGCCTAGAACAGGTTGTACACCAAAAAAGTGAGTGACCTTGCAAGAAGAAGACCATTGAGGAAGGCCACCAATAGACCTCTGAGGACTCTGACGGACTTCCAAGCTATAGTAGGTAACTTTGGAGAGACTGTACAGACAACAAGCGATGCTTGGGTGTTTCACCAGTCACAGCTTTATGGGGAAGTGGCAAAAAAAATCACACATACAGTATCATCTCAGCTAGAGTTTGGCAGAAGGCATATGGTTGACTCTGAAGTAAACTGAAAGATGGTTCTGTGGTCTGATGAGAAGAAAATTGAGCTCTTTGGCCTTCAAATTAAATGTCATGTGTGAACACTGCACATTTTCAAAGTATATGCCATCCTCAGCGGCATGGTGGCGCAGTGGTAGCGCTGCTGCCTCGCAGTTAGGAGAGCCGGATTCGCTTCCCGGGTCCTCCCTGCGTGGAGTTTGCATGTTCTCCCCGTGTCTGTGTGGGTTTCCTCCGGGCGCTCCGGTTTCCTCCCACAGTCCAAAGACATGCAGGTTAGGTGGATTGGCGATTCTAAACTGGCCCTAGTGTGTGCTTGGTGTGTGGGTGTGTTTGTGTGTGTCCTGCGGTGGGTTGGCACCCTGCCCAGGATTGGTTCCTGCCTTGTGCCCTATGTTGGCTGGGATTGGCTCCAGCAGATCCCCGTGACCCTGTGTTCGGATTCAGCGGGTTGGAAAATGGATGGATGGATGGATGCCATCCTCATTGAGAAGCAGGTTTGAGGCAGCATCAGGTTGTAGGAATGTTTCTCTGCAGCAGGTCCAGGAAGGCTTGTGAGGGTAAAAATGGATGTAACAAAATTTAAAATAATCCTGGAAGAAATCCTCATGTAGTCTGCAAGAAACCTGCACATATTTGGAAAAGAATTGTTTTCAGTAAAACAACGAGCCCCAGCATAAAGCCAATACTACTGTAAAAGAAGCACAACAGACAAGAAAAAAGGTTTGGTGTTCCACCCCATATAATAATAGCAAAGTCTCAAAAAGACATGTAGAGCAGTTTGAAATGACTAAGTCCAAGACAGGGACTGACAGGGCATTGGGAAGGAAGAGGAGGGTCCAACAGGGAACAGGTGGAAGTGAGGTCAGTAGGAGGACATGGTCTGGAGACGGAAGTGGAACCTAGTTGGGGTTTTGGTGGTCTTTCCTTCTGGTGATCTGCAGAGGAGGGAGAAAAGACATTAGTGCACTTTGTCAACCCCTGACCGGGCGTTTTACCCTTAATTAAGCCCTTTGACTGTCTCCTATGTGCTTGTGTGTGACACTACACAGGAATGGCTTAATAATATCAATGTTAATGTCCTGGAGTGGTTGAGCCAGTCCAGATCTCAGCCCCTTTAAGAATTTGTGGGTGGACTTAACAAAGACCATTCATTCATGATCTCCATGGAGCCTGTCCACCACCATAAACCCCATGCCATGAAGAATGGAGAAGCGCGTCAGTGTGCAGATGTGCAAAGCTGATAGGAGACCTGAGCACACAGATTCAAGGCTGTTGTGACTGCCAAAGGCACACCTACCAAATTCTGACTTGAATACTTCTGTGATCAATTAGATGGAGTTTTCTAGTTGAAATAAATGTAGGTCAATTGTCGAAATCTGCTTTCACTTTGACATTAATGAGCCTTTTTTTGGGGCCGTGTTGCCAATCTGCCCTGCACTGACCAACACTTTATAGTTTAGCTAATCTTCTGTGCTTTTTATTTATTTAATAAATGAAAAATATCCATTTTTTTAAATGGTGTACAAAGAGCCTTACTGTAGAGCAAATATGGGCGCACGTTTATTTTTGTGGAGCGCTCCCTAGATCCCATTTCTGCTGCTCTCTACCGTTTCCTAATATTTTTTGCAGCCTATTCACATTTGGCTTGGCGTTTTTTTTCTTTCTTTCTTTCTTTTGCCAAAAGGGGCCAGAAGTACCAGGGATGTTGCAATTCTAAATTGACAGAGGGCCCCCAAAGGGCTCAGGCAAAAGCTGCTGATGGCAGCATACCTAGCAGCGTAATAACAGACGTGGTTTTTAATTTCTCCGCGAACGGCTCTCCATCCCAGCTGTGAAATTTAACAAGTTAGCAATTTTTAACCCATACCGGGAATTTTATTAGCAAGTGCTGCTACTGCTGCTGCTGCTTATGCTGCTTCTCATTCTCCGGCCCCTGATTCGTTCTCCTCACTCTGAGCATTGAGTTTCTTTATTCATTCAAGTATGTATTCATTTATTGCTTTGGAAGAAAAACAAAAGGACAGCTAAGCTACCCCTCTCGTTTTGCATGTCTTCAGAAAATGGCTCACCCAGATCATTGTTTTGACTTTTTAAAACTTTTATCAGATTCTAGAGGGGACAACCCAGCAGCACAAGCTCACTAAAGATACATTGGCTTATAGATTATAGTGCCTGCATATTAAGCAATATCAGAAAGCAATTTAGGCAAAGACCACCACGACCATGTGCGGTGTATAGTGCTTGCACGGTAAACGGTAAATTACTAAAAGGCTTTAATTGCATAAACAATATGGAGTTACACTAGAAACAATTTAGACAGAAGGCCCCAAAAATACAAGACCAACCAAAGATGCATTTAGATTAAATTAGATTAGGTAAACTTTATTAGTCCCAACGGGATATTGAGATGCATACAGCAGAAGAAACAAAAAAAAAAAAACAATAACACAGGCTCACAGAAAACATAATGCAATCAATCAACAAATAGATAAATAAATCAATAAATAATAAATGTGTAGTGTGCCTGCGGTGGGTTGGCACACTGCCCAGGATTGGTTCCTGCCTTGTGCCCTGTGTTGGCTGGGATTGGCTCCAACAGACCCCCGTGACCCTGTGTTCGGATTCAGTGGGTTGGAAAATGGATGGATGGATGTATAGTGTGCAGCAACTGCAAAATTAACTTAAAAGAGTATTGTTATGGTGTATAAAATCTGTACATTTTGGTTTAATTTTCCATTATATTTTGGTCAAGATAAAACAACAGATGAACTACATTAAAGACAAATCAAAGCAGGTTTTCTTACCCCATAACACTTTATAAAACAACTGTTTCCAACATTGAAAGGAAGACATTTCTGGTGGTTCAATTACTTTATAACCTGGGAAAGGATGTTGTGCTGACACCCCAGGCTATTGATTACTTTATGGATGGACATTTGGGATAAGAATGTGGTTTACAGCCTGGGAAAAGGGAAACTGAGGCAATATCAAAGAACTTTATTATCTGGGAAAGAGTTTGAGCAAAATTCATCAATCACATTGACAGCCAGCCAATCAGGTGCATGTGTTGTGAAACCAAGGCATGACATTTCATAATAAATATGCCTTGATTTGAAAGAGGAAGGAGAGAAGAGGAGAAGAAGGAGAAGAAGAGGAACAGATGAAGACGGCACTGGTCGTCAGAAAGGCATCATGAACATCGATTGCTAAATCAAACGCCTCCCTGGGACATTCATCCTTGTCATCTGTAACTTTTTCGTAAGCTTTTCCTAAAGACTATATATATTCAGACTTTACTATCAGTCCTATTTTCTATTATTCTTTGCTCCAGTGGTATTATTATTATTCTTGTAATAAATACCATGTTGCTTTTAACTTTCTATGCTTTGTCTTAATGTACAGAGTGATTGAATTAATAAGTTAGATTTCTTTGCGCACCTGGTGACAGCCAGATTTTTTGCCACTATTTCTGTGCTGCAAGGTTTATAAGGCTGAGAGTGAGGGCGCCACTCAAAAGAAGGGACAGTACGATAAGAAGAAGGTATTCTTAGCTGATAAATGGCCTATAGTCAAGAGTGCTGAGTCTTTGTATGTTTAAATGTATTCTTGTAGACCAAAAGTAATATTTAGGTCTGAGATATCACTAAAACATCGTATGTTGTTCGTGCCGATAATAAGTAAGTCTCTTGAAGTGCTGAGTGACAGGCTGATGTGTGGTTTAAAGTGCTAAGGGTTAATCAGCGTGTGTGTGTCATTCATGGGGCACTGTTGTGGTTAGGGTCTGTGTGTGTGTGTTTATCTATGTGTGTGTGTGTTCATTTTAAAGTGCAACAGTAGACCAACCCAATAACGAACCTGACCAGAACATTTACCCTTGAGAAAACAGGTAAAGGGTAAGCAGAGGGATTACTACGATAATACAAGTATCAACATTTAGTTTTGGATGTTGGGAGGAAACATTGAATTACCTGATAGTAGTGGACAGAAAAGACCCCTAGAGGCACTACATAGCACACCAGGAGGAATGAGCCTGTGGCTAAAAGTGTTCCAAGAGAGCGCCTCCTAGAGGGTTTTTTTCACGATGGCATTCACATTTGCCACCATCTTTTTTTCCACAACAGCATGTGTCCAGGGTTCCTGATAAGTTTGATCAGGCATTTGCTTCTTTTGAACTCAAGTTACATCCCTAGGAGACTGCAGCGCAGAACTCCACACTGGCTACTATGAATTGTAAGACATTTCCAGCAGCTTGCTACACACATCAAAAGACCTGAGTCTCCTTAGCAAGCACTGTCTGCTCTGGTCCTTCTTGTCCAGCACCACTGTGTTGTCATACCAGTCCAGTTTGTTGTTTATGTGAACCACCAGGTATTTGTAACTCTGCACCACTTAACATTCTCCCTCTGGATGGTGACTGCTT
Source organism: Erpetoichthys calabaricus (assembly GCF_900747795.2). Taxonomy (NCBI): domain Eukaryota; kingdom Metazoa; phylum Chordata; class Cladistia; order Polypteriformes; family Polypteridae; genus Erpetoichthys; species Erpetoichthys calabaricus. The sequence goes on from NC_041395.2 coordinate 311,883,426, forward strand.
TCAGAGGCTCCTCGGTACACCAGAAGTCCACCACCAGCTCTTTTGTCTCGCTGATGTTGAGTTGCAGGTTGTTGTCTCTGCACCATAAGATGAAGTCCTCCACAACATTCCTGTACTCTGACTCATCTCCATTATTAATGTAGCCTGTGATGGATGACTGATCTATAAATTTCTATAGATGGCAAGCACTGGTATTGTGCTGGAAGTCTGTTATGTAGACTGTAATCATGAAGGGAGACAGGACAGTTCACTGAGGTGCTCCAGTATTACACACCACCATTTCTGGCACACAGTCATTCAGCCTCACAAACTGCTGTCAGGGAATTAAAGATCCAGAAGATTGTGAAGGCATCAAGATGCAAAGCTTTTTCCCTTGTCAAGAAGGCAGGATGGTGTTAAAGGCAAAGAACAATGAAATCTCAAGACATTCTGGAGCGAAAAGTACTGCCCAGAAAAGTACTGCCCTGGTCAGAAAGTTCTGTCTCAGTTGTACATCATGGATCCTCCAACAGGATAATGACACAAAACACACAAAGCTTCCAAGAATGGCTAAGAACAAAACATTGGCCCTGATTTGAAGCCTATCGTACATCTAGAGAAACAACTGAAACATGCAGTCTGAAGAGGGCACCCTTCAAACCTGACAGATCTCGAGCAGCCTGCTCAGAAGAAGTGGGTCAAACTACCTGTTGACAGGTGCAGAAGTCTCTTTGAGAGCTGCAGGAGTCACTTATTCGCAGTGAATGTCTCTAAAGGCTGTGCAACAAAATATTAGGGTTAGGGTCCTATCTTTTTTGTCCATACCATTTTCTTTTGTTGTCTTATTTGAAATATTCTGTTGAATTAAATCTCTAAAGCAAAGTCTGATTTTTGTTAATCGTGGAATAAACAATGATGGGTGCCAATAACATTTTGTCAGTTTCAAGTTATTTCAGAGACAATTGTGGGTTCTCTTTTTTCGTAGAGGGATACCAACCTAGTTGTTCATGTGTGTAAATGCACTGTATATATCATCTTCATGCAGGATAGTGACCTTCAACGGTGTATGGTTCATTTATATTATGAAATATCAAAAAGAGACAGAGCAAGCACAAAAAACACAAGATGACGTAAGACTGGCCTCACTGTGCACATCCAGGCTTTCTCTGACCATCAAAGTGCTTACCGGGATGCACTAACTGCAGCCAAGAATGCACATTAAAGCAGAAGAATAGCAACTGGCCTTGATAACCCAAGGGTTTTGATCTCTGTAGTTAATAAATTACTTCAACCTGCATCTGGCCCAATTACCTCCTCTTCTGAAGTCTGTGAAAAATTCTTCCACTGTTTCCGCAACAAAATTAAAGATCTAAATAATTTAACTAACATAAATTCATCATCCATTTATATCTTTCCCTGTTTTCCCACTCCACCCAGCTGTTTTTCTAAATTTTCACCATGTCATATCTGTATTTGTTAATGACCTGCTTTGTAAGATGAGGCCGACTACTTGTGTACTGGACCACATCCCCACCACACTCTTAAATCCTGCCTTAATGCCATAATCCCGATTGCTACAACAATGATAAATACATCCCTTCATCCCTTCACTTCTGTAACCCCAGTGTTCAAACAGTCTGGTCTTGATGCTGACAAACCTAATAGTTTTCAGCCCATTTCTCACTTACCTTTTCTGTCAAAAGTTCTTGACCATGTTGTAGCCTCCCAACTCAACAATTTCTTAACTTCTAATACATTGATGGATCCCTTTCAGTCTGGTTTCAGAACACACCAAGGCTGTGAAACTGGTGTGCTTTGGGTAACCAATGATTTGCTTATGGCAGCAGACTCTGGACAAACCAGGATATTAATTCTATTAGACCTCAGTGCAGCATTAGACACTGTCAAACATGACATTCTACTGTCCAGAATGGAGAATATTATGGAAATCCCTGGCACTGCCCTCCAGTGGTTTAAGTCCTATCTGACTGAAAGGAAAGAGTTTAGTTTTGTCAACAGCAGATCCAGCTCACTGCCAGTCACACAAGTAGTTCCTCAGGGCTCTGTCCTCAGCCCTCTGCTCTTCAGCATCTACTGTATGTTTGCCATATCATTTGTAGCTTTGGACTGGGTTATCATTTTTATGCAGATGATACTCAACTCAATTTCAATGTTAAAAGTGAAACTTCATCAGAGCTGTCTCCGTGCACTACTTGCCTCAGTGAAATTTAAACCTGGATGGAGCAGAACTCTTTAAAATTAAATTGCAGCAAAACTGAACTCCTGCAAACTGGCATTAAAGCACAACTTCAGAAAATGAGCTCCTTCTCAGTCACCTTTCACGAAGAACTCTTCAGACCTTCTTCTAATGCAAGGAATCTTGGTGTCATTTTTGATTCCTCTCGTTCTTATTTCATCCTACTTGCACCTCTCTAACATATCCTGTGATCGTTCTTTCCTCTCCTTTTCTAACGCTGAGAAACTTGTCCATGCTTTTATCACAACCCACATTGATTATTGTAACTCTCTCCTGGCAGGTGCCGCTTCTAATTGTATATCACAGCTCCAGTTAATTCAAAATTCTGCTGCAAGAGTCCTAACAGGAGCCAGCAACAGCAAACGTATCACACCCCATCCTGCGTCGTGTTCACTGGCTCCCTGTGTCTTACAGGATCGAATATAAAATTCTGTTATTAACCTACAAACCTTTTAATGGCATTGCACCGGACTACATCAGTAACCTCCTCCATCACTTTGCTCCTGTTCGCCCACTAAGGTCCTCTGATTCTGGCAAATCTTATTGTGCCCCATACTAACCTGCACTCTATAGGTGACATGGCCTTTAGCTGTATAGCGCCCAGACTTTGTAATGACCACCCAAAATTAATGAGATCAGCTGACTCCATTCATTCTTTAAAATAACAACTGAAAATTCATCTGTTCAGGAAGGCATTTAACTTAACCTGACATTCTGCCTCCTCTTTCAGTCATTGTTAATTTGTGTGTGTGTTATATCACAAATGATGTTATATGCTAAGATTTTCTTTTAGTATTGAATTTAGTATTTTACTCTGGTTTATTGTCTATTATTCTACTTAATGCTTTTGTATATCCCGTATCGATCAGTTCTAGTGTTCTTTTCAGGAAACATCTGTATCCAATGTTACATAAACCTGCTGGTTCTTTATGAGATTCTGTGAAGCGCCTTGAGCATGTGAAAGGCACTATATAAAAAATATTATTATTATTATTAAGGCCTGTCAAAGATGCATTGAATGTCGTGCCTTCATCCTGGACCGTGTTAGCAAATGATTTAGACTGTAAGAATTTCCAAACACCTGAACATATCCTGAGTGTACTGTACGCAACGGAGCTTCTCCCCACACAGACACATTACACGTACACTATTGAGTTCACTTACTGTTTATTGTGTAATATCAGGAAGTGACGACACTACACAGTAAGCATCAACACAACATGGTCTGCACTGAATGGACGCTATAATGGAGAGCATGCATTGTAGGTAGGTAGACAGGCGCCACAGATTCACACAGAGACTCAGCAGTTTGTTCCAGTGGCAAGCAGGCTTCTGTATGACATAACTAATCAGCGTGTAATAACGTGAGCTCAAGTTAGTTCTCAGCTCCCGAGATATGTCTTCAGTTTTCTGCTCAGCCATTGATTCAGCAGTTTACTTGTTCTCCCTGTGCTTGTCTGGTGTGGCTTCCTCTAGTTTCTTTATTCAACAATCTGTGCGTTTTCTGTATCCTGAGGTTGTGGAGAACCGCGGAGTTGGTGCATCGTATGTAACCCACACAGTCATAACATGATGCCCGGGTAACTTAAATGGGCTTCACTCAAAGTTTGCCTGTTTTGAGGCTTTGCATATTCTTTTCTAGTACATCTGAATTAAACTCCTTTGGTGTCTCAGTTAGACTTTCAATTTATGTTAATTAACAGCACCAATCAGAGATGTAAGCAACTGCAATCACCTACATTAGGTGGACTGGTATGAAAAATGTATCATTACACAGCTGCTTTAAGTCAATTTAAATGAAAATAAACATTTTTGAAGGTTTAAAAATCTGTCTCAGTTGACACCATTTTGTTGGATGACACAATAGCTCAATTAATTTATGTTTAAACAAAGCAAATGAATGCCACGGCCACAGAATCAGCATTCGTATTAGAACATCGTGTAGCCACAGTGCCAAGTGAACTGGTTCTCCCCACTTAGAGGATTTTCTTTCATGCAGAATGACATTTTTTTGGAATGTTTTTTGAAGTTTTTCGGTTATTTCCCTTGGCAAAATGTCTCATTTTCATAAGGTAAGTTAATTTGCATTATGGGGACGCCCTTATAGTAAAGATATTGCAAAGAAACTTTTGGGATCTTAATCCATTTGTACATCAACAGGTACAGTCTTTGCACAGAACAATACCCTTTGAACAGGGTATGAGAAACACGTTGGGCTCGTGTGTCTTCAAAAATCTGCCAAACAAACTGCACACCTTACATCACAACAGCACGTAGGAAGACAGGAGGTTTTTTAATATGTTAATTATACTTGGAATCAGTGAATGTTTTACAATTTGGGCTTTTCAAAATGGCTCGGCTTGGGATGGCTTGTGTAGTCTGGAAGGTCTTACTTACTATGCAGAAAGGCTGGTGGAAAGGAAAATCTGAATTTAGTGATTGTGGGCGATTAGGTAAACACACAGATTTCTTAATTTTATTAAGCAGATCCAACAGTTGATTACTTTTAATAAATTCTTGTTGTAATAACATGGGATGATAACATTTGATCTACACATTTGCTTTATGTTAAAACTACCTAATTAAATTAAATGGAAATAAGTGACATAATTTTATTAAGTGGGCGGCACGGTGGCGCAGTGGTAGCACTGCTGCCTCGCAGTAAGGAGACCTGGGTTCGCTTCCCGGGTCCTCCCTGCGCAGAGTTTGCATGTTCTCCCCGTGTCTGCGTGGGTTTCCTCCGGGCGCTCCAGTTTCCTCCCACAGTCCAAAGTCATGCAGGTTAGGTGGATTGGCGATTCTAAAATTGGCCCTAGTGTGTGCTTGGTGTGTGGGTGTGTTTGTGTGTGTCCTGCGGTGGGTTGGCACCCTGCCCGGGATTGTTTCCTGCCTTGTGCCCTGGGATTGGCTCCAGCAGACCCCCGTGACCCTGTGTTAGGATTCAGCGGGTTGGAAAATGGATGGATGGATTTTATTAAGTAGACTCTGTATTACATCTTGCCTGAAGAAGGGGCCTGAGTTGCCTCAAAAGCTTGCATATTGTAATCTTTTTAGTTAACCAATAAAAAGTGAAATTTTGCTTGACTTCTCACTGCATTCATAATGGCTAACAAGGTACAACACCCTAGTACTTAAGCAGACCCAACAAGTCACTTTTTTGAATCCACGGTGATCAGACACGTTCACTTTTAAATGTTCTGCCCAAAACAAACTTTCAAAGGCTGATAGTCTGAAACAGCAGCCGAGCTCACTTCCTATGAGAAGGTGGACTTTAAAAGCTCATTATGGTTTAGCCCGCTCATCAAATCTCCATGTCCCCCCATTCCTATAACCTGTAATATTATTAATTATTGTTAATTATTATTATTATTATTATTATTATTAATTATTGTAATTATTATGTATTCCCATAACTCTGTGACCTGCTGGCTGTGCAAAAAAATGGAAGACAAGGAATTTTCATCCTGTGCCCTTTTATTACCTTGTGCCTTCCCCCACCATAACCTATCGTCTATGGTGGGGGAGTGAAAGCTTTAGATTCGTCAAAAATTTCAATCTCGTTTTTGACAGATCTTGACATGTTAGGGTCACCTGATACAGAAAACATTGATATCTCGATGATGGCTGTGTGTCTGTCTGTATGTCACAGTTTCTTGAGGATGTCCTAGAACTAAAATGGCTGGATGGAAAAATACCAAACTCGAAACTTAAGCCTGTTATGAGATAACGATGTGCTGATTAGTTTTTGAGCCAATTCGTGCAAGAAAAAGAGGCAGTCGAGAGGAACCCTGGAATACTGTAATTCTGCAATTAATTGTGAATTCTTCTCCTCTTTTGCTATCATAATGACTTATTTTATGATCAGAAAGATCAGCATCAGGGCTGTAAATAATTCTTGAAATGCTACAGAATAGTTCTGGTAACTTGGTTCCTAGGGCTCAAAGCCCACTGACACTCATGTCTGAATGTATTTGTTAAATTCTTCAGTGAAAACAGAGGAGACTGTTGACATTTTTAAATTAATTCTGAAAACTAATTTTTTTACTCAGGGTTTTAATCTTTAATATAATATTATATCTGAATTATTATTTTGTTTTATGTCTGACATATTTTACTTATTTGAACTGCTGTATGAATGTTTAAAGTGTACTATTAACTGAAGGGAATTCTTATCTGTTCTTTTTATGATGTTGACTAGTAACACATTTTGAATAACTGATACCTAATCAGATTTAGTTTGTTTTGTAAAATAGCTGTTTTTTTTTCTAACTTTGTGTAAAATATGAAAAGAGACCTGCGCTCTTAAAAATAAGTTTGTTAATGGAACTTTACTGGGTTGTGTGGTTCCTTGTAGACCCATTGCATGACAGAGAACCATTTCACCCTGGGAAGGAGTCTTTGTGTGTTGAGGTTGTACAAGTAAATGACAGTCTTGACAAAATTTATGTTGGGATGCTATCCTGGCTGTCCTTGTTTACTTCAAAGGAAAAATGAAAACAAATGCTTGATGACGTCAGAGCAGAATAAAACAACAGCGTTGACACTCTTAAAAATAAGGTGCCAGAGCAGTTCTACAGAGAGATGCCATAGGGGAAACATTTTTAGTTCCCAAATGGCCCATCTACATGACAGTTCCAGAACAAGAATCATTTATTTATTTATGTAGATGTGTATCAGGCTCCAAACAGTAAATAACTGTAAATAGATGGTAACAGGGGGGTATTTTCCGTACGTGGATTAGTCGTTTAGCCGGATGTAATTGTTGACGATTTGGCCTGATCCTGAATCTGTTGGTTTTTCAAAACTCTTGCTGGATGTGTTGTCATAGCAACACATCCTAATCCTCAAACCTGCTCGGAGCAGGTTTGTTCGAAGTAAACAAGGATTAGCTCACACACTTAATCAGTGTCCGTGCATGGAATTCATTCAGTCATGGCTTCACCGTTCATGAATGAGCAACCAATTGATATCGGTGCGCAAATTATATGAAGAGAATTTCATATAGAGAGGGGTTTGTGCGATCGGCAAGATCCTTTATTGCTCCCGGAGGAAATTCTTTTAGAAAAATACCGCTTTAGCCAGGGGGGAATATTGTACCTCAAAGATTTATTAGGACCTTACATTCGAAGTCAAACTTGGCGAAGTCAGGCTCTCACAACTACACAGACAGTATGCATTGCTTTGAGGTTTTTTGCAAGCGGCACTTTTTTATACACTGTAGGCGATGCAGAACATTTACAGTATCTAAAAGTGCAGTTTGCCAGGCAATTCGTAATGTCTGTTTGGCTCTGAAATATTTCCTTTGGGTTTTCATTGTGTTTCCTGAACACCTGCGTGTGCAGACAATAAAAGAGACGTTTCATGCCATTGCAGGTAGGTAATACACAGGCTAAAACACCCACAGTTCCAGAAAGAATCTCACAATCAGCCTAACATTCTCATTACCCAGGGTTTCCAAATGTGATTGGGGCACATGGGACTGATCAGAGTGGAGTTTGATCAAACATTATTTGGAAAATGTACCTCTCCTCCTGATGAATAATCAGACACAGTGTCTTCATCAAATATTTGACCTTCGTCAATATCTCGTAGGTCAGACACAAGTTCTAGGGATATGACATTCCCTGCAACTGACTCAACAAAAAAAGAGGGCTATATGGAACATACCTATGGTACACATTGAGGACAAATATATGCAATGACCATCCTTCACCTATAATGAAGTGATACACTGCATCCTGCCTCTGGTTCTGGGTAAGAGCTTCCCCCTGGAATGCCCTCAGAAACAGGGCGATGGGCATTTTGCTGGTTAGCCAACTCTTCTGCAGGGGTTAGGTCTGGACCGCGTGGACCTCCACCTGTTTTTTGCTTGTCTGTCTTCTTATTAGCTTTAAAAATTAGGATTTTTTATATTATATATGATTATTTATGTCACCAATTCTTTAAACAGTTATATATACCAATATTTTCCAGTTTGAAGTATATTCTTGTACTTCACTTTAACCTGTTCCCATGTTCTCCTTGTGCTCACGTTTGATCTGGAATTATGACATATTAAATAATAATTAATCTGACACATAGGAAATGTAACGCTGCTTTCAGTAAGTCAATGCACACTACTTAGCGTTTAATTTGTCAGCCACTTTTTGCCAGCCATCTTTTCTGGTTTGGACTGCTTTTGCAGTGTTACCCCTTGTGCATATTAAATCTTGAAATTCTTCATGTCCTTCGAATAAAAGGTCCTGCTCCGCTTGTGTGGGAAAAAAAAAATGTGCCTGTTCTTTTGTCATTTTGTTACAGCCTATCAAAGACTTGCTGATCATGTTCTCTAGACTCAATATATATGGGCTTTTCAATCGGCGCAGGCGCGCGCATTCATCTCGGATGATTAGATCCAGCTCGACTAATCTACTACATGGCTGCATTTGAAAAACCAACTTATCTGGATGAGTTTCACTGGCATTAACTCATCCAAGATGAGGCATCTGATCTCGGATGATTTAAGCAACGTACGGAAAATACCCCCCAGATCTGTGAAATCCCAGCGGGTTTATGATTTTAGAAGGACTCTCACTATACTACAGACTAAGTTGAGGTTTTCTCAATCTGTTAGCATCCTACTAGGCAGCCTACCAAACATTAAAGATTTCAGCTGTCTTTTTATTAGGAAGGTTTTCAAAGCACAACGAACCAACTTCATATGCAAAAAACCCTTCCCTGAATAAAACAGTACTTTGTTAAACAATGTCCTTCTGAGGAACCACACAACTCAGTGCAGAACCATAAAATACCATTAAAGAACCCATATATTTAAGTGTGCAGTTAACAGGGAGGTGAATAATCTTAATAATTCTTTAGGTGGTCTCTTAGTTGTGCTTTCATTGTCCAGGGACCGCAAGGGGTGGAGTCAGTTGTCCTCACTGGGCAGTTTCTCAGTACTGTGGAGGAAGAGGAAGACAACACAGTTTGTGGTAGCACTTCCTGTTGGTCTGGGGTGAAACTTGGAGGGTGACCCTCTGTCTCCAACTCCTGTGCCACCCTGTGGGTGTCTTAATTGGGTTCGGCCTTGATGAACACTGCCACGAGTCGTTTGGGAGAATGAACTGCTCCGAGTATGCCGGGTTACCCAGTCCATCCATTATGGCCCCCGGTTTGGGCAAGAATTCCTCCTTTATGTCTGTTCTTCCTTCTTGGCACCTACACCTCTCATTTGATAGGCTGTTGTGGTTTATGGGCAGAATAACTTACAGTGCAACTGGGAAATGGAGAGAGTTTCATTGGGTGAAGCAATGGTCATAAACAAGCAGAGGTCAAAAACCAGAAACTGGAAAGTCAAGACTCTCTAAGTTAAGAGGACTTTAGCCTTAGGACCTCATGCTTTTTCTCTTGACTTTGATTCTTATTTTTGGACATTGGGTTTTTGATATAATTACTTTGATTTACTCCTAGTTTTCTGACACTTTGTCTGGTCTTGACCACAACTCTATCTGCTCCTTTTGCACCTCCTTTACCTCTACCTCATAATTCTTAGCATCATCCCAACTTAATTAAGTAATAAAGTATCTATCTATCTATCTATCTATCTATCTATCTATCTATCTATCTATCTATCTATCTATCTATCTATCTATCTATCTATCTATCTATCTATCTATCTATCTATCTATCTATCTATCTATCTATCTATCTAACTTATATTCCAATACTTCTTTTCCATTTCCCCATTGCAATATGTCCTCTAATCTCTCCTGTGCCCTATAATATATTAATAAGTCCAAGTGGGCACCTCTTTAGTCCGATTTAGACACAACACAACACTTCACGGGTAGACCTTGCCTGCTACTCTTTTACAATTATTATGTCTCAGAAAATAATGGCCCACTGTACTCTGTATCCTGGCATCTCAACCAGTGACCCTAAAACTGAATCAATGTTACGTCATTTGAATGGTGCAGAGCACTATATAAGGGCTCAAAGATTGAAGCATTAAGAACTGAAGGCAGTCGAGAAGCCAGAGAAGGCCTAGGATAACTGGATATTTTCAGCCCCACTTGTGATTCAAGAGCCCTCACAATTTCCTTGCTATTGTGCCTCAGTTGCATCGACTCCAGTAGTCAAGAAAAACATGAAATCAGCACTAGCAATAAAAAGAAGATTAAAAGAAAGCCACTGGCCTTGCAGTTGTGTTTGTCTGAAATCACTTCAGTTTACTTTCCATAAAAAAAAAAAATAGGCCCAAAAATCTCTGCGTGCCCACTAGTAATCTTAATGAGCTTTCTTCAGGAGTAATTGAGCCTGTTAATTAGATTGAATTAGAGTATAATTACTACAGTGCCCAAAGCCTAATTAAAATACATTTTCCAGAAGGTTTCTGCAAAAACCCTTCATGACGGCTCACCGCGTATCCTCTAAAAGTCTCTTTGATGTCCCCTCTGCTGTTGAAACATAAAAGGGATTAAATGGCAGCTCCTTAATTTGCCAATTTTGCTCACCGTAAGACATCTCTTGGCATCCAGTAACACTTTGTGTCTGAATTTGGCAGGGGCAGCAGAGCCTCGTATTTTATATCAGCTGAGCATTCAGTATTTATATCGTATCCATCATAAGCACACAGGCATAAATATAAAATACAGTGTATGTGCCCAGTGCTACTACTTGTGGAATAAATTGGATGAAGTTGTTTTGGAAAGGTCATGTTATAGTATTTTATTTATATAAAAAATGTACAGTTTATATATTGTAAAAGAACACACAAAAACAAAGTGAAAGGTTTGGGGATCCACCCTGTATACTTGAAAAAAAGGTTTGTAAGGTAGGTCTTTACAGATGTGAGCACAAAACACAAATGAAGAAAAATGAAAGATGGCTGCCATATATAGCTGGTAAACGGCAAGGGGCCTTAGCTGCCTCAAAAGCTTGCATTTGTAATCTATTTAGTTAGCCAATAAAAGGTGTCATTTCACCCTACTTTCTCATGTATCAATCTATGGCTAACACGGTACAACACTCTACTGCTAGGGAACCAGAAATGACATCAGGTGGAGGTTAGATCTTTAGGGCCAGAAGAGGAAGTGATGTTGGTTGACGTCTAAGGACCAGAAGTGGCATTAAGGTGAGGGTGCATCGGCAGGTCTACACGGAAAGAAGAGAAAGATTTAGTGGGCAACGCCAATCCCCAGTCTGGCAGGAATATACAGGTATTCGAGCCTATAAAGAGTCTCTCAAGTGCACATGTGTGACTGTATATTGTGACCGCTGCTGCATGGGGATACGGCCACCCTTCAGAAACCCCCTCTTAAACAGTTTTTCAATGGCAAACAAACACACTCTTACAGCTTCTCTTTGCGGGATCATCTGCAGGCATGCTGGCTTGCCGCACGACATGCTCCTTGCGCAGGGCTTCAAACATTTAAAAGTCAAAGCCGCTGCTGTCCTGCGTTCTCACTCTCCCGTCTCTCTTTCCCCAGACTCCGTCTGCTCCAGCCGCTGCTCCTGCGTCGCTGTACCCTCTTGATGAAGAAGACTTTGTGTTCTTTTGAGCAAGAATTGGAGCCAATGCATCATGTTTTTCAGTTGTTCCTTGCGAGGCCCAATCCCTTCTGAAAGAGACTTGTGTTTGCCTGAACAGCAAAAGAATTTCTACTCCATGGAAAACCTTTGGTACTCTCCTGTTCAGCTTTCTGACCCAAGCTTGACAAGTGGTACCAGAAGTAGGGGTGTGACCACCAGGGGCGTACAGCTCCCCAAACCCTGGACAAGGAAGACACAAAGCCCAAGTTCAGCACAACACACATTTATTTCAGTGGGGAAACTCTTTTGTCTCGTTCCTCACTGCACAGCACAGTACAAGCACCAAATATACAAATCCTTCTTTCTTCCTTTCTCTCCCTCTTCTGCTTCTTGTCCACCTCCACTCATCATCCCACAAACCTTTGTCCTCCACCTCCCGACTCTGGCTCCCAGAGTAGTGGCAGCTGGCTCCTTTAATTGGGCACTCGGAAGTACTTCAGGAGTCCGACGACCTTCTTCCGACAGCACTTCCAGGTGTGGTGGAAGTGCTGCCACACAGGGCTCAACAGTACCTGCAGCACCACCTGGCGATGCTCCCTGGTGGCTCTGGATATGTTCTCTCCCTGTTCTCTCCCCTGGTCCTTCCAGTATAGAGGTGTACCGGCTGGGTAAGGGACCCGGCCTTCTGCCACTCTATATATTTTCATATATATATATATATATATACAAATACAAACGTGTGTGCATTGTACTTACTGAATGCAGTGTTTCATTTCCTATGTGTCAGATTAATTATTATTTAATATGTCATAATTCCAGATCAAAGGTGAGCACAAAGAGAACATGGGAACAGGTTAATGTGAAGGACAAGAATATACTTCAAGCTGGTAAATATTGGTATATAACTATTTAAAGAATTGTTGACATAAAGAATCATATATAATGTAAAGAACATTAATGTTAAAGCTAATAAGAAGGCAGATAAGCAAAAAACAGGTGGAGGTCCACGCGGTCCAGACCTAACCCCTGCAGAAGAGTTGGCTCTCCAGCAAAATGCCCATTGCCCTGTTTCTGAGGGCATTCCAGGGGGAAGCTCCTCCTCAGAACCAGTGACAGGATGCAGTGGTCACTTCATTTCAGGTAAAGGATGGTCATTGCATATATTTGTCCTCAATGTGTGCCATAGGTATGTTCCATATAGTCCTCTTTTTTTGTTGGGTCAGTTGCAGGGAATGTCATATCCCTAGAACCTGTGTCTGACCAACGAGATATTGACGAAGGTTGAATATTTGATGAAGACACTGTGTCTGATTATTCATCAGGAGGAGAGGTACATTTTCCAAATCAAACTCCACTCTGATCAGTTCCATGTGCCCCAATCACATTTGGAAATCCTGGGTAATGAGAATGTTAGGCTGATTGTGAGATTCTTTATGGAACTGTGGGTGTTTTTGCCTGTGTATTACCTACATGCAATGGCATGAAACGCCTCTTTTGTGTGCACACGCAGGTGTCCAGGAAACACGATGAAAACCCGAAGGAAATCTTTCAGAGCCAAACAGACTTTACAAATTGCCTGGCAAACTGCACTTTTAGTTAGATTTTCTGCATCGCCTACAGTATATAAAAAAGTGCCACTTGCAAAAAACCTCAAAGCAATGCATACTGTCTGTGTGGTTGTGAGAGCTCGACTTCGCCGAGTTTGACTTTGAATATAAGGTCCTAATAAATTTTTGAGGTACAATATTCCCCCTTGGCTAAAGCGGTATCTTTCGAAAATAATATCCTCCGGGAGCAATAAAGGATCTTGCCGATCGCTCAAAACCCTCTCTATATGAAATTCTCTTCTTATAATTTGCGTACCGATATCAATTGGTCGTTCATTCATGAACGGTGAAGCCATGACTGAATGAATTCCACGCACAGACACTGATTAAGTGTGTGAGCTAATCCTTGTTTACGTAGAACAAGCCTGCTCCGAGCAGGTTTGAGGATTAGGATGTGTTGCTATGACAACACTTCCAGCAAGAGTTTCGAAAAACCGACAGATTCAGGATCAGGCCAAATCGTCAACAATTACATCCGGCTAAATGACTAATCCATGTACAAAAAAAAAAACCCCAGGGCATTCAGCTGTATTTTGATGTCAAGGCTGCAAATGTTTCAGTGAGCCCGGCTTTTAAAATATGTTGCAGTTTCTGAATGTGCAGTGCAGTTTATGCTGTCAGATATGTCGTTCTCTATTATCTGAACCAGATGATTAAACACAAATGTTTGCTTTGTGGCAATATTAAGCCATAATTTGGTGCAGGGGTCACTGAAAATGTTTTTCAAAAATGTTGGGCACTTGTAATGATAAAAGAAGTTTCCACATAGTCCATCAAACAGGAACACTGTCCTCTCATGAAATGGTCTTTGAGAAAGAAAAACGGTGTCACCACGCTGGAGCAATTTTGAGTATTCCACTTGCACAAAGTCATAGAATTCTTTTAGTTCTTCAACTGTACCTGTATAAATATGGAGGCGTTTGTATACGTTGACAGGAAAACACTCAACATCATCTGGAAGGCAATTAACAGCAGTTTGTAGTGCACAGTATGTGCTGCCCAGCCGATGCCCAGTATGTCCTTGCCCAGTTTGGCCTACAACTTTGTTGTTTCTTCCTACTCTGTTGACACCACCAAAATTGGTATTTGTGTTGTCTGCTATCCAAGAGACCAGCTACTGTCTGACCAAGAGGCTGTTTATCCATCAGCCCGTTGATATAATGTTTGCAATTCAGAGGTTTTACCAGGTAGAGAGAAGAACTCAGTTATCTTAATGTTCACACCACTGCTTGTTTAAAGTAATGCACAAGCACAGGGGAGACTTTCAGATCTTTGTTATCTGAAACATCAAGTGTTATAGTGATGAAAGAGAGGGTTTCCAATTCCTTGTTGACTTATTCCTCAGTGAAAGGTGCTAGTACATTACAGACAACGTCCTTTGATTTAGTTTGTGCTGAGCAAAATTTAGACTCTGGATTAGAAATTATGGCCATGAACAACAAAGTGAAAAGTAAAAAGTACTTCACTTGCACAAACCAGGGGCCTTATTTATAAAGGTTGCATACACACAAAAAGATCTTTGAAATGTGCGTAAACAACTTTCCATGCAAACGTTGGGATTTATAAAATAAATCTTGACAGGAGATCATGCCTATATTTTCAGGAACTCTGACCCATGTGTACATAACATTATGAAGATACTTTGAAATGACAATATTCTTCATCAAATAGGTAAATGCAGCCAAATCAGGTAAATGACTACTCGCACGCACAATAGTTTATAGTATCACCGAACCATTATTATTATGTGACAAACATATTACACCTCAAAAGTGATGAATGTATTTTAGTATTCTTTGAAGAAGGCCAATGCTGCATATTTACACTGAAGAACTTCTTTAGCTTTTCATCAGTTTATATTGACTACCTGTTGTCACTTCTCAGGTTAGGAATATCTCAGCCAAGCTTCACTCTGTCATGCTTGCTAGACTGGAAGCCATTAACTGACTGGTGAGGCCCTACATCCAGTTTTTGTATGGTGTGGTTGCACATACATAAAATATAACATGTTTTTGCTAACAGAAATAAGATTTTAGCAGTGTCCAGGTCTTCTAATCGGAGCACTTTACTATACCCATATTGCAATAAGGGCACCTAGAGAGAACAAAGTTGTTTTTGTTAACCAGGAGCAGTGATACTCCAATAACTCACAAGTCATCTGTGATGCCAAGATTAGACTGATCAATGTCGTGGTTCAGTGTCCTGGGTCAGCCTGTGATTCATTTATTTTCAGGCGAAGACAGATGTGATGGTACTGTATGTGGTGGCTGGCTAGTTGGTAAAGTAAGTGGCTGAACCCCCATCCCCGTATTTCATGTGACCTATACTACTCAATGTAACAGCGATCGTGTGATTACATGTGCCAGGTAATAGCAGCTCCCCATTCACATACTGGCACCTTATGTAATTCCCTGACCCCAAAACACATAGTAGAGCTGTCAGTTGTGAAATGCAGCCAGATACCCTAGAATGTATATGGTAGGGTCTCCACGTGTCAGGAGAAAATTCTATACATCTGGTCAGCCCATGGTGGGAGTGCTAGTATTTCAGCCAGCAAAAGGGTCATTATTAAAAAACACTTAAATATTTACTTTCTTACCTTAACCCATTATACTGCATGAGTGGGAGTCAAGCTAAAGTTAGAAAATGGGATTTAACAGAAAATGGAACGAACCTTAACAAAACTGATAATGTCATTTCTCAATTGAGTCTCCACCCTTCTCAATGCACTTGCGCCACCCACCTGGAAGTACGTGGATTCCAGCAGAATAAAAGTTTTGTCTTGTCCTCTTTACCACTCGTGCACCTGAATTATTGTCGAACACTACATACTGAGGGGTACTACAGTCACTAGTGCAAGTAACTGGGACTTGCTGGAGACCAATGTGAAGCCTGCTATTTGATCCAAGCAGAGGGGACTGCTGTCTCAAGGAGTCCTTTTGCTGCAAGACAATGACACACTGCTAAGAACACCAAGGCTTGCCAGGAAAAACTGAAGTCTGAGGTATTGCCACATCCTCCTTATTCGCCAGATTTGGCACCATGTGATTTCCACCGTTTTGGACCACTAAAGAAACACCTGGGTGGTCATCGATTCAAGACAGATGATGACGTGAAGAAAGCAGTGCACGAGTGGTTGCGAGGACAAGACAAAACCTTTTATTCTGCTGGAATCCAGACACCTCCAGTGCATTGAGAAGGGTGGAGACTACATTGGGAAATGACATGATCAGCTTTTTAAAGCTCATTACATTTTCTAATAAATCCCATTTTCTAATTTTTACTTATACAGAAGGAAAAAAGAAATGTACAGTAGTATTTTCTGGAAAGGGAAAACTCAAGTCAAAGAGTGCGCATTCAGTTTGTTTCAGGCCTTTGTTCATTAGTTAAACATTTACCCAATGAGGAGCAGATGGAGCAGGTGACCTTTACAAAGGCCTTAGGTCACAGCATGACAAAGGCCACACTTATTTAGTCTTCTATTCTTGTCCACAGTGCCTGAAGTGAAAACATTGTCCTACAATCTGGAAATTATAGCTTAAGCTGCTCCACTGTGCCTAGATTGCGTCAGACCCACACGACAGGTGACCATCCAAGAGCTGGTCACCATCAAGTGATCACAGCAGAGCAGGATCGATGCACCTGCCACCTGTACTGTGTCTGAAATTGCTGGCAGACACAATGATGGGGCACAGGCTCCATGCTGCTGGCCTTAGTGCAAGGAGATGTATCAGAGGCTGTCACCTCCTAGATACCTGACCTTACAGTAGTACAATACCAGGCCACACACAACTGCCCTAAAGAATGAATGAATGCTGATGTGCAGGCGCTGCCTTGTTTGCCTTAACCCTAAAGTGCACCTTTAGGATGCCGGACCATGGTCAGTAGGTCCATCAGACTATTCTGCAGGACTTTGACACCATCTGAAAAGTGCCGATTAAGAAGCTCAATGGTGTCAAACAGTGGTGGCTTCAACAGGTGGTCATGCAGCATAATAATTGGTGGATTAGTGGATGTGGGAGTGCCAAAGAAAAAGACACACAGTCAAGGTAGAACATGCAAACTGTTCATGGACTACAAATGAACTTGGGGTGCTGAATTCTTGAAGTAGCAGAACTAACCAAGAAACCAGAAATTCAAAAATGAAGTAGCATTACATAAAGAACTGGGGTGAAGGTCTCTCATCCACACCCTACATCTCTGCCACATTTATTTTTTCACATTGGCAACAGAAACCCAAAATGTTCAGAGTCTACAGTGGTGGACAACTTATGTGGAGCAGAACAAAAAAAAAAAAAACAACCTCTCCGTCCACCTCTGGGGTCTCCAATTTCCAATGACTTCTGAGGTCAAAAGGGTGATGGAATCAGCGATCCAGGTTTATTCGACAGGAAAGCAGCGTGGCTTCAAAAAAGCATTAGTCATCTTGTGCACCTTTCGGAAAATTGGCAATTTCAGACTAGACTGGGGACGGAACAGAAAACACCTCAGCATGTGAGAGGCCTGTTGACCGCGTCTGTGACCTGCCTGCTGATTTCAGGCCGCCCCTGCTCAGCTCCCTCCCGCTCTCATTAAATAATGGCTGCTCTCTTCAAATTGAGGAGGATTGGATTTTGTCTACAAAGAAGGTTTCTACAATTTAAAATGTAATGTGTGTGTGTGTTTGTGTGCACGTAGGCACGGAGAACAGCACTGCTGCTTTAGACACTCTCTGTGTGTTCTCCTCCGTGTCAGTGTGCACACTTCTTGAGGGTTTGATTGTTGACTGAAATTTGGCCTCGTCCAGAGTTGTTTCCTGACTTGAACCTGATACCATCTCAGCTCACACTGCATTGGAATAAATGAGAAAAGAAAATATATGGAGAGATGGATGGACATAGCTGGCTGAAAACTGACTGATGTACCTCAGTTACTTACAGTATCATCATTATTATGATCGTGCATCACAGGTCCAAAATCCTGGGTGTCAAACCCAGCCTGGCCATTGTCTGAAGTTTGAATATTCTTTCTATTTGTCTTGTGCTCTTATTTTTTCTTTCAGATCCCAAAGATATAAGGCGTTAGCTAAACTAGCAACACTAAATTGGCCAATTGCAATGGACTGGTGTCTTGGTCCTGTCTGGTTCCTATCTTGTACCTAACTCTGCTGAAATAGTCTGTAGACTGAGAAGGCCATAAGATGGATTAAGTTAGTTTAGAAATAGTTTGAAGATGGCTGAGTTTTTACTACATCTGACACTGCCTGTAGTAATGAGGTGCCCCAAATGACTAGTAATTGAGTGCCATGAATAGTGTGGACCCAGAAAATGAATGGATAGTTGGGATTGGGCACCACAGTGGCACTGATGGTGCTGTTACTCCATCAAAGCTCTTAAACTCTCATTAGATTTCTGGCTGTTGAGTGTTCTGCGTAAATACTGCAGGTTCTCACTGTCTTTGAATTGTTTCCCTATTTTTTCTAAGTGACAGGTTTAAATTAGTCTGGGCAGACAGAATTTGCATCCAGTTAAATATATTCAGCTATTATAGGATGACATTTCTAGTGTAGAATTAGTCAATGTGTGGCTGTTGGTGTTCAAACTGGGGTCAGACAGGGCTGTTCTCCATCTGAAAAGCTCTATGTGATAACGTCTTGGTAGAGTTAAGAAAGGTGCTGAATGGTCTCTCCATCCCAATTACACAATGGAGCTGATCTAAATTACAAACAATCTCATCGTGGTTGTTACCAATCAGGAAGATGCTGACAAGATGAGTATTTGTCAGAGGAGTTAGAAAAAAATATTGGCTGTCAAAATAAACTGGGCTAAAAACAAAGAACCTTTAGTTAGAGACGAGGCAGGAATTAGTCCACCTTGTCTTGAAAAGGGGGCCTAGAGTGGAGCACCGAAAGATTCCAGTCCTTGAGAGTTTATATTTGAAATGGAGACATTCTATAAAAGAACTGGGATGTAATGCTACAAAGGGTACAAGTTAGGCTTATGAGACGGCAATGAATTCTTATCCAGATATCAAACAGAGGCAGAATGTTGGTCATTTTGTTGTGGCACTAATGTGTTTGTGTGGAACTTCAATCAGAGCTGGTGCAGCTGATACATGAGGCTGTCATGAATTTATTTTGGGTTGGTGTGAATGGGTTAAAGCAGCAAACTGCCTATATAGATGTGTTTAGCACAATTATTGCTTGATCAAGTGAAACAGATGAGACTGGGAAAAGTTCAGTGCTATGTCAATTGGATAGGAATGGGGCATTAACATTGCTTGAATTTTATAAAAGTCTCTACAGAATTCGGCAGGTACTGTCAACTGAAACAGATTTTGATAATCTCCGTATTTTGGATTTTCAAAGAACTTGTGTTATATAATCCATATAGTATGGCGGTTCTGTTGCCTTATCACAACATTCCCTTCAAAATCTTAGGATGAACAGTTTTGCAAAAACATATAATTGACTGGACTGGTTTGGAAAAATACAAAAATAGTAGTAGGAGACTGGAGTGTATTAATGGGAAAAATGTTTATCTGAAGTCTGAGAAACATTGCTTAGTAGCACTCTTCGAGAGTTTATTGGAAGCCAAGACTATAGAAAAGCATATTCTTAAAGTTGATGATTTGCATATATTCAAAGAGAATCATGAGAATATATGAAAATAAGCATTATTTCATAGTGCACGTTAGTATATTAAGAGATAAATCACAAAAAGGCCTATGCCTGCATATTTTTAGCTTTTCTTAGCAAGCTAGAAACCACCAATATTTCATAAGTCAAGGTCAGGTATGCAGAGAGGGGCTGACAGGCAACCCCACACTTCTACGTAGTGAATGTGAGCTGAGGACTGGAAATAATGGTGGCAGGAACTGGACAGGTGCAAGGTGTGGAGAGGGCCTGTCAAGTGGGCATGATGGATAGAACAGAGTACTACACTCATTAGGATAGGAAATATTGGTGGAGCTAACTAGAGGCAGGACCAAGGCCATGTTGGGAGTCAGATGAGGGTGACAATTGAGCTAAGTGAGGTAAGCTCTTGATAAGAATTGTGATAAAAGTGAGATGGTCCCATTGCTGGGTGCTCACCTGAATTGAGTCTATATGTGCATTGCACAATAAAACCTGATTCTGCTGCCTGTCCTGAGACTCTGAGTGCCTTCTTTGGGCAATCTCCGTTTCGACAAGCGCTATCCATTTGATTATTACGCTTTTACCCACAGTTTTAATATCACCAGGAAGTGAGTGGACTAAGAACTAAACACATGGCTTTCTATCAATAAGTTGACTGATGGACTTGTCTCTGCCCTTATCTACAGAACTTGTGTGTGTCATAGCTGGGAGTTCCAAACCTCTTAAATCCCAAAAGCGCTTCCAGAAATGCCCAGCTAGACACTAAAAAAGGGACTCATAAACTCTTTATAAAATAAAAGCTGTATTCTTCACAAAAACCACTCTGTAATAGCAGTGAAGCTCTAAAGAGCACAAAAGGCACACACTGCCTGTTAAAGGCAATTCTAAAAGTATACAAAGTCCCAATACAGAATCCAAAGAGGGGTCAATACCAACAAAGCACTAAATACTGCAAAATACAAGTAAACTCCCCAACTCCAGAGCGCATTCACAATGAACTGCCAGGAGCTGTGGGAGACCCTCCAGATGTATAGAGCGGAGGGCACTTCGTGGTGGTGTTTGGCAAGTGGCCCTGCCTCTTGGGGGACCACTCACAAAACACACAGAGCATAACACAGGCTTAGTTACAGATATATAAAACATAAAGAATGCTGCAAATCATAAACAAAAGAAATAGTAACACTGTGGACCACCAGGGGGCACACCGCTTCCCAAACCCGACACAAGTTCAGGGCGCATGTTTTTATTTTCTCTTTTTTCCCGCGGGAAACGCCTTCCTCCATTTCCCAAGTGTACAGCTCAGTTCCAGCACAGCACAAAACACACTTCTTTCTCTTCTCTCTTTCCTCCACTCCTCCTGGCAAGCTTCGTCCTTCTTTGACCTACTTCTGGCAGGACTTCCAAGTGTGGTGGAAGTGCTGCAATTAAGGGCTCAGCAGCACTTGCAGCTCCCCCTGGTGGCTCCCATGGAATCCAACAGGACTGCACCAAACTCCAGCTCCAATGGAGCCCTGCGGGAGTCCGAGGCACCACTGCAACCCAGGGCGGCTGCCACCTAGCAGTCCAAGGGAGGTAATGCTCTGGATACGCTCCCTCCCCAGTCCTTCCAGCATAGAGGCACCCAGCCGTACATCACAACACATACAAATACATTAAATTACATGTTTAACAAAGACACAAAACAAGCAATTGAACCCCTGGCTGAGATATGACAGTGTGTGTCATATTGTGAATTTCCCATTGGGATTAATAAAGTATCTATCTATCTATCTATCTATCTATCTATCTATCTATCTATCTATCTATCTATCTATCTATCTATCTATCTATCTATCTATCTATTACAGACAGAATGTGACCCCTGGCTTAAGTCATTTTTATTGATTTTGAATTCATTTTTTGTCAAGGTGTTTTGTAACTTTTGTATTTAATATTCTTTTGTTTATGTACCATGTATATTAATTTCCTGAATATTTTCTGTAACGTTTTATGGGTGGTGCCCCAAGAGTGATGCCAGTGCAGAGGATTAAGGTTTCTCAGAGAGTCATTCTAGTTTTCTGGAGTCAGATCAGTGAAAGTATTGTTTGATTGTTTCTTTTTACTGGATTTTAGTTCTATCTTTCTGGATTCTGATTTTTGGCTTACAGACTGGTCTAGTTAGCATTGTGTTGCCTTTTTAAGCAAACTTGCCTTATTTTTTTTCCTTGCCATTTTTTTGTTTCTTTTGTTGATTTAACAGATTCTTAAAATTTACTGAACACTTTTGTTTTTGTTCAAATAACCAGGGGCCTCATGTATAAATGGTGTATACGTACAAAAATGTTGCATACACCCGTTTTCATGCTCACATCGCGATGTATAAAAACTAAACGCACATTTTCACGGCAGCTAAATCCTTGGTGTACACAAGTTCTCCACTCGGTTTTGCAAACTGGCGGCACCCAGCGTCAAAGCAGTGATTTTGTTCCAGTGTGGTTTCCCTTTCTTTTTTAGATGCACATCCTTGACGGCTTTATCAAATACACTGAAATTAACTGCATATTGTTTATTAGTTTAATGCATCTGATTGTAATTAACCTGTAACAATATAATGGTCCACGGAATGGCCAAACTATTCCAAATACCATAGCTGCTTTAGCGTTGTTACTCTCAAGTATTTATTCCACTGTATCTGAGTGTGGAATCACAGCTCTACAGCAGCTGATCGGAAAGAGAATTATCGGTATACAGCATCAAGCACACTCTGCCTCAGCCATGCGCTATTTGAACTGCTCCGATATGGAAACGCTACAAAGCCTTTCCTGTAGGGACCTCGTGGTTCAGAAACAGTTTCGTCCATCAAGTGCTCCTTGTAGAACTGTTTGTACTTATAAGTACAATTACCTCACTGTAAACTTGCGATACAGTTATAATATTGCACAACCTGAGCCACTTTATATAGCGAATATTATTTACATATGATGACAATATCATTTTTAAGGTATTACATTATACAGATAAAATGTTAACATCATTTAATGTATATTGTTAATAATTAAACATGTGACGACACGGTGTCGCATCGCTAGCGAGGAGCTGGCGCTTCGTTCAGGGATTGTTCCTGCCTCGCACTGTATTCTTGCTGGGGCTGGCATGACAGGAAGGATAGATAAATAGAATAATTAAACATGTACTATGAAGATATTTCAATGTTCCTTCAAAATTTTGAAGAATCTGCATTTTCAGCTTACAGATGGCTTTACATCTGTTACAGAGATGATTGTTTGGCGATTGGGTACTTGGAGAAAAAAAAGGAAGGACAGGAATTGGGGGTTATTACGCTTGAAAGAGACAGTACTGCTGTAATAAATTATTTTGTCGAAGGTTGCGCACGGCGCAGCAAGCATCTTGCATGAGGCAGGAACAATCTCTGGACGAGGCGGCAGCTTGTCACTATCATTGCACCACCATGTTCCCATGTTTAATAACATGCTTTAATTCTTATCATCTTGAAAATGATATCAAGTATACATCTTATTATTTAAATTATTCAGAGAGCTATAATATCACAAATGTATTGGATTCTGTGTCCTGTTGGAGGAAGAGAAAGCTCGTTTAAGAAGCACGTAGTGATTCACAAATATAGAAGTACACATACAATACAAAGCATTTAACGTGCTACTTTAGTTACGTTTTTTTTTGAGAAACTAGTAAATTAAATGATTTTAAGATGAAGTTTATGATGTTCTACTTTAATGACAAAATAAACTACGTGATTTAAGTGGAAATTTCGAGATTAAAGTTGACATTTTTAGCTTTTTTTGCCACTGTGTGCCTATTTTTTGTCTTTTCTCTGTACCATAATAAGCTTCCCATACATACATACGTCGTATGTGGCAGGGCGTTCAGACATTTACAAACTACAAGCCCAACCCACACAGCAGTGACGGTGATGCCTCCCTACTGGATGAGCTGAACAACTTCTTCACACGGTTTGAGGTGTAGAACAAAGAGCCTGCGAGAAAAGCAACACCTTCCTCCACTGACCAGGTATTCTGTCTCTCCACAACTGACATGAGAAGGACTCTATCCAGAGTCAATCCATGCAAGGCTGCAGGACCTGACAACATACCTGGCCGTGTGCTGAAAGAATGTGCCAGTCAACTGGCTGGTGTCCTCACAGACATCTTCAACACATCTCTGAGCCAGTCATCAGTGACAGCATGCTTCAAGTCAACCGCCATCATACCAGTGCCGAAGAAGTCATCAGTGACATGCTTGAATGTCAACCGACCAGTTGCACTCACGCCAGTCATCACGAAGTGCTTCGAAAGGTTAGTCATGTCACACATAAAGACTAATCTCCCTGCCTACCTTGACCCTCTTCAGCTTGCATATCGCTCAAACAGGTCACCTGAGGATACCATATGCTCTGCCCTTCACCTCCCCCTGACACATCTGGATAAAAAAAGACACATACAGTATGTCAGGATGCTATTCATAGACTTTAGCTCTGCCTTCAACACAATCATCCCTCAAAAGCTGGTTGTAAAACTGAGCAGGTTGGGCCTGAACGCCACCTTCTGCAATTGGATCCTGGACTTCTTGACAGAGAAGCCCCAGTCAGTTCAGATGGGCTGCAACACTTCCAGCATCATCACACTGAATACTGGAGCACTGCAGGGCTGCGTGCTTAGTTCACTGCTCTTCACCCTGCTGACTCACTACTGCACAGTCACGCACAACACCAACCATATCATCAAGTTTGCAGATCATACGACATGTGCAGGGACTGATAAGCAGGGATGATGAAACAGCATATAGAGATAAGGTGGAACGGTTGTACGCATGGTGTGAAGACAACAATCTATCTCTCAGTGTTGATAAGACAAAAGAGATAATTATGGACTTCAGAAAATCAGAACGCTGAGCTTGAGGGCTATTTATGTTGATTTTCATATTCAAAGAGGTGTAATTCTGGGAGGAGTTGGGAAGTGGCAGCAGGAGCGTCCATGTGTGTTACTTTTCACGCTGACCGGGATTTATGTAGCAGAAAAACGTGCAAGTTGGCATATGCACAGATTCATGCATCTGGATTTTTTTGTGCATACGCACATTTCGGCTTTTGTCCGTACGCCATGTTTTAGTGTGAATTTTATGCACGCCGTTATGCATGAGGCCCCAGGGGATTACAGTTATCCTTTGATGTAGATAACATTTTTGTGCATTTCAATATTCTTTAACTGAAAAACCTGAGCTCCATTTTTGCCCTCCGCAGGCCTTTCAGCCTACCCTTTGAGTTTTGGGCCAGGCTGCCTAAGGTGAGGCCTGCCTCTAAGGCAGACCACTGAAATCCCTCTCTGGTTTTTGTTTGAGGCTTCTTCACCCTTTAGTGGCATTTGGTGTTGGAAAATCATAACGCTGTGAAAGTCAACCATCAGAGTCGGCTGAAGATGACATAGGACACGTCTTGAAGGAAGAAGATTTAAGTGCAGGAAATGATCCCCTCCTGCTGCGTGCTGCACAAACCACCACTGGCTAACATGATGGAGGATCTGTAGTGGGGGTGTTATATGGCATACTGGCCATGAACTTTTGTCAAGAACTAATCCGTGTGTGTTTCAGTCAATGTTCTCTTCCTGATTGGTGTCAAAATACTGTGTTTGTGCTAATTATTTTAATATTTTAAGTTAAGAATGTTGATTAGTTTCTTAATGCTAATATGTATTCTGTTGTGATCCTTGTGTTTTGTGGGTGGTCCCCTAAGAGGTGGGGCCACTTACCTATCACAACAGGGGACCATTCTCAGGCCAATAAAGGCTGAACATAACCTACAGTCCCATGTGTTTCATCGAATGTACTCATGGTGTTGGTGAGTTATCACGTGTCTATTGCTTTTTGTTATACTAATTTTCTGGCATTTTGTGACCCTTTTGCTCTGCTTTTTTTGACTCTGCCTCTGGGAATTAATATTAGGACTGTGATTGCTTGGGATTGCCTATTTTGAAGTTGTTGCCTTTTGTGTTTTTTGTTCTTTGGAGCTTTTTGTTAAACATTTTATTTATAAAGATTCTTTGTTGCCCTTTGTGTGATTAGTGGGCATTTGGAATATTTTCGGGACTCTGTTGTGGTTTGGGACTCTCCAATTCATTAAACCAAGGTGTTATATTACAGCAAGGGCTTATTCCTCGGTTTATGTGTAGACTTGTTATTTTTGTTATTTTTGAGGTAATGTTCACATTTTTATGCAATTTCTTATAATACTGTGAGATTTATTTATCATTTAGTACTTATGAATTACATATTTAAGTGTGTATATGTTCCTTGTGTTTCGTGAGTGCAACACCAAGAGGCGGGGCCACCTCAATATCACTGCCTTTATGTTCTGGTGGATGAGATGGATTTCCTCAGAGCATCACTGAGTGTCGTTGGAGTTTAGAATTGTGAGTGTTGTTAACGTCATTGTTGAAGGGGCACCCTCAGCCTTTACATTTGATGCTGTGGAGCTGGTCCATTAGTGGTCCATTGATGTTTGAAGACTGCGTGCATAGTTAGTATTGATATGTGGTTTTAAAATTTATTTTGCTACCGTATTTAGTTTTTGGCTCTTGGAGTTGAAATATTGGGATTTGTTTGTTCTGGGTTGCATTTTTAGGCAAACATGTTTTGCCTCTTTTTAGCCATTTTAATTCTTTTTATTTGTTTCAGATAAATTTCTTTATTTATATAGATTTTTGCATTAGTCTTTTCTCCCACATTAGAGGTTTGACTGTTTTTCTCCCTTGTATGGTGTTTTTTCCCTATTTTTTAGAACATTTAAAACTTATTTTAAACTTTAAAGGCCAGAGCCCCATATTGGCCTTTTTTTAGTTACAGCCAAGTTTATATGTATTTTCAGTTTTACTGTTGTTTTTGTTAATTATTTAATTAGAATTTTGCATGTTTTGTGTTATGTTTGCTTATTATTTAACAGTTATGTAAGTTTCTTTAAATGTGCTACCATTCCTTGAACTTTGTGGGTGGAGCCCCAGGAGGCGGGACCTCCCTGACGTTGCCGCGTCTGAGTCTTTCCTCTGGGTTTATATTGCAGTCAGAAAGAGAGACTCAGTGGCGGGTCATTGAGTTTGTTTTGGAGGATTCTAGGTAATGCTACTGATTTGTTGTTTCTAGATTTGTAGATTTTTATGCTCTGTTTTTGGTTTCTGCACATTGGAATACAGACTTAGTTTACCTTTTAAGTATACCCTGTTGCCATTTTGTATTTATTTTTGTATTTAAAAGGATTCATGCTTTGAGTTTCTAAACAAGCCAGAGGTTCACAGTCTATTCTCTCCCTTGTAAGGCATTTTTGGAATTTTAGGACATAAGTAAATTGTTTTTGACTTTTAATGTCAGTTTCCCATTTTGATCCTGTGTAGACCAAAGCCTACATGGGGGACTGGCTGACTTGGGGGTGAGGCTTATCTGTGAAGGCTAGTTAATGTTCTGGCCTGCTTTGTGGAGCATATTTGAGGCCTCAAATCCTCCTCACCATGTTTGATACTCCTTGACACAACCGACCTGTGCAAGTTAAAACCTCCCAGTTGAGTTTTGAGCGAGGGTGCCTTGGGGGAGACCATCACTAAGCCAACTACTGAAGATCTGTGTTAGGATAATTATTAATAGAGGGAAAATGATTATGATTTTTTTCTGCATTTTATGGAGTGTTTGTTAGACTTCTGTGCTTCTAAAATGGGGTTTTTGAACTTAGAGAATTAATTTCGCACTCATTTCTTACTATCTTGTTTCATGAAAGACTTATAATTTCTTAACATTTTCATTTTCTTTTTTATTTATCTATCTATCATGTTAGATACTTGTGAGTGTTGGCATTTCGTGAGGCTCAGTTTGCCCCTTGCCTGTTAGATTCCCCATGAATGCAGTGTGTGACATCATTGGAGTGACTGTATAAAGAATCAGCAAAGGTGAGTTGGATTGAATTAACGAATGTTTGTCCTATTTTATGGCTAATGACGTGTAATGTTTATTTAATGTTTTGTGGTTTGTTTAAGATATCATCTTTTTCTTTGTGGCATCAACCCTCACAAGTATTTTTAACTTTGTTTCATGTCCTGACACCTTTAATTAAAAGTTTTCTCTGACTTCTGCTGAAGTTCTGCTGCGGCCTGCTTTGTGGGTATTTTAGGATGCCTTACACCCTTTTTGTGTGTACCATCATAACAAGGGACTTGTGGTGTGAGAGAGTCTGAGTTTCATTGTTTTATGTTTTGTGTGAGACTTCAGCCTTTTCTTCTGCTTGATACACAGGCTTACTGGAAGATTGGGGTTTGAGATTGCTTGGGTGACAAATAAAAAGAGCAGGGAACAGAGTGGACCTTGTTAACTTTAGTTTTGGACAAGCTAAGCTGACAATATGGAAAACCTGCAAAACAAGATTATACATTCTGTTCTTCATGATCCAGTTTTATTTTTTAAATGTCATGTGAAACAGAACCTTGGTGGACTTTAATTTTTATAAATCTAACAAGATTATTGGAATGTTTAGGAATGTATGGTGTGTGAATAGTGTGGCACATGGCTGGGGGTGGTTCCCAGCCGGGACGCCCAGGAGGACCAGAGGAGGGACTTGTGCCGCCTCCAGACCACGAGGGGGTGACTGCCCTGGTTGCTTTGTGGGCCATGGGTCACAAGCTTTGAAGCTCGACTCTGTGGGGGCCCGTGGTCACTGCCAGGGGGCGCCCCGATGCCTTGGCAGCCCTGGACCTCAGCACTTCAGCCACACCAGGAAGTGCTGGAGGGAAGAGAAGCAGGGACACCCGGAGTGCTTCCGGGGATGCAGCCGGCACTTCCACCACAGTGGGGTGGAAGATTGCCGGGAATCACCTGGAGCAGATCTGGGTGCTTATAAAAGGGGCCGCCTCCCGTCATTCAGGGCTGGAGTCGGGTGAGGAGAAGGACGAGGTCTCTGGAGGAGGCAAGGAGGCAGTCTGAACAGATAAGGCATTGTGTTGGCCAGGACTTTGGGGACTTTGGGGGATTTTGTGGTGCACTTAACTTTGTAAAATGTATAATAAACGTGTTGTGGGTGACGTCAATGTGTCCGCCTGTCTGTGTCCGGGCCGGCTACCACAGTAGTTTGTCATGTAAATATATAG
Source organism: Erpetoichthys calabaricus (assembly GCF_900747795.2). Classification (NCBI taxonomy): domain Eukaryota; kingdom Metazoa; phylum Chordata; class Cladistia; order Polypteriformes; family Polypteridae; genus Erpetoichthys; species Erpetoichthys calabaricus. Next base: position 311,912,529 of record NC_041395.2, read on the forward strand.
TTGATGAGCTACAGTTTATGTTCTGATTTTTTCCCCTTTCTCACTGTGTTGTTGGGTTTAAGTAATAGAAAAGGGTCTGGTATAAGAATAGACATTATCCCCTTTGACAAAATTGTTCATAATCTATATATATAAAAGCCAAATACCACTGACTCACTCATCATGAAATCTCCCGAACCATAAGGCCTTGGGACTTGAAATTTGGAATGTAGGTTACCCTTGGCCCATAGGTGCTCGCTAAGAAGCAGTTTTAAAAATTTCATAGTCCAAGCACGTTCTGTCTGTATGTCTGTCTGCTTTTTACCAGAGAATTACTTAATGGATTTAGATCTGGTTGTTTTCTATAATTTGCTTGAACTCTCCAGTTGATTTTGCGACTTCTCTCATCGCGCTAAGTACCAGAGTTCACTTGCGGTACCAATGTATTTATGCAAATCCAAGAGAATGGCTGTGGGCTGAGAGCAGGGGGGCGGGGCTTTCCTCATTTCCTTGCTCGCCACATGTGAGAGTGCACCTTGCCTCCGCCTAGCTAGCGATACCTGTTTGTTCAACAGACATGATCATCTAGAGATTGTTAAGCAGTAACATGTGAGGTTTATGAGAGAGCGATCAGACCTCCATGTGTCAACGTCTATTGATTTTTAAATTTTGTCCTGTTTCATTACTATGTGGGTGCAGCCACGGGGTACAGCTAGTTATAGTATAATGAAAAGAGGAAATTTTTGTTGTCCTGCAGTAGAAAATTTTTTTTATCTATCTAAATGTCATGTGAAACAGAACCTTGGTGGACTTTAATTTTTATAAATCTAACAAGATTATTGGAATGTTATATTATCTAACACTGGACAAAACATTACCTGCCTTCTCCCAGTATGTGGATTGTAACACCCGGGGAAATAGGACTATTGACCTACTGTATGCAAACGTTAAAGATGCATACAGCTCCACCCCGTTGCCTGCGCTTGGGAAAGCAGATCATAACCTGGTTCTGCGTCAGCCTCACTACAAACCAAGAGTGAGGGAGCTACCTACAACCACACGCTCATTCGGGAAGTGGTCCCCTGAGGCAGAGCAGGCTCTGAGAGAGTGCTTTGGAACTATGGACTGGGATATCCTGCAGGGATCATATAGTGAGAACATTGAGGAGGTTGTTGACTGCACTACTGACTACATCAACTTCTGTATGGACATTGCAGTTCCAGTAAGAACAGTACGCTGTTCTACTAACAACAAGCCATGGATTACAAATGACATCAAGGGCCTTTTGAACCAGAAGAAAAGGTCTTTTAAAGGCGGTGATCAGCATGAGCTCAAGTGCGTGCAGAAGGAACTCCGAGTCCAGCTCAGGGTGGCGAAGCAGCAGTACAGGAGAAAGCTGGAGCAGAAGTTGCAGAATAACAGCATGAAGGAAGTGTGGAATGGGATGAAGATCATCACTGGCTGCAGCTCGAAGCGGGGCGCCACCATCGAGAGAGATGTGGAGAAAGCAAACCAGATTAACAACTTTTTTAACAGGTTTGACCACCCTAACACACTCTCACCTCAGAGTACTGCACCCTCCACCCATCCTTCTGCTGATACCAGCATAGGTGAGAGTTTACCCCAACCCACAAGTACAGCTGCCCAGGTAAGCAGAGAGCTGAGGAGACTTTGTGCCAGCAAAGCAGTCGGTCCAGATGGAGTATCGCCACGACTGCTGAAGGCCTGTGCGTTGGAGCTGGAGAGTCCTCTACAGTGCATCTTCAACTTGAGCCTGGAACAGGGGAAAGTCCAGAGGCTTTGGAAAACATCTTGCATCACCCCAGTCCCAAAGGTATCATGTCTAGGTGAGCTGAATGACTTCCGGCCTGTCGCTCTGACGTCACATGTGATGAAGACCATGGAGCGGCTGCTGCTTCACCACCTGAGGCCACAGGTACGCCACGCCCTCGACCCTCTGCAGTTCGCATACTTGGAGAAGGTGGGAGCGGAGGATACCATCATCTATATGTTACACCGATCCCTCTCCCACTTGGACAGAGGCAGTGGTGCTGTAAGAATTATGTTTCTGGACTTCTCTAGCATCTTCAACACCATCCAACCTCTGCTCCTTAGGGTCAAGCTGACAGAGATAGATTCATACCTGGTAGCATGGATCATGGACTATCTTAAAGACAGACCTCAGTATGTGCATCTCGGGAACTGCAGGTCTGACATTGTGGTCAGCAACACAGGAGCGCCACAGGGGACTGTACTTTCTCCGGTCCTGTTCAGCCTATATACATCGGACTTCTAATACAACTCGGAGTCCTGCCACATGCAAAAGTTCGCTGACGACACTGCTATCATGGGCTGCATCAGGAGTGGGCAGGAGGAGGCGTATAGGAACCTAATCAAGGACTTTGTTAAATGGTGCGACTCAAACCACTTACAACTGAACACCAGCAAAACCAAGGAGCTGGTGGTGGATTTTGGGAGGCCCAGACCCCTCATGGACCCCGTGATCATCAGAGGTGACTGTGTGCAGATGGTGCAGACGTATAAATACCTGGGAGTGCAGCTGGATGATAAACTGGACTGGACTGCCAATACTGATTCTCTGTGTAAGAAAGGACAGAGCCGACTATACTTCCTTAGAAGACTGGCGTCATTCAACATCTGCAATAAGATGCTGCAGATGTTCTATCAGACGGTTGTGGCGAGCGCCCTCTTCTACGCGGTGGTGTGCTGGGGAGGCAGCATAAAGAAGAGGGACGCCTCACGCCTGGACAAACTGGTGAGGAAGGCAGGCTCTATTGTAGGCACGGAGCTGGACAGTTTGACATCTGTGGCAGAGTGACGGGCGCTCAGCAGGCTCCTGTCAATCACGGAGAATCCACTGCATCCACTAAACAGTGTCATCTCCAGACAGAGGAGCAGCTTCAGCGACAGACTGCTGTCACCGTCCTGCTCCACTGACAGACTGAGAAGATCGTTCCTCCCCCAAACTATGCAACTCTTCAATTTCACCCGGGGTGGTAAACATTAACATTATTGTCAATTAAAGATATTGTCTGTCTGTATACCTGCATTGTTATCACTCTTTAATTTAATATTTTCTTTATCAGTATGCTGCTGCTGGAGTATGTGAATTTCCCCTTGGGATTAATAAAGTATCTATCTATCTATCTATCTATCTATCTATCTATCTATCTATCTATCTATCTATCTATCTATCTATCTATCTATCTATCTATCTATCTATCATATAGCATCTTTCAAATCTATCTTTCTCTATTGATTGGTCAAAGTAAGGACTTTTTTCTTTATTATAGTGCCTTTCATTACAATCTCCTTCTCTAAAGTTGGCTCCTGAACATGGACTAGTGTAAAGTCAAATTTGACTTTTGAGCCCCCTTAGAATTGTGATCAGCATTCCCTTCATGGCAACACATTTTGTGTTGAACAGGCCCTGCCTGTCTGCAGTCCTGCTTGTCATCTTATGCCTGCTAGCTTCTCCATCTTGGTTTTCCACACCGTTAAGCCTCCCGCAACCACCACCCCCCCCACTCAAACCAATTCTGAAAGCTGATGCAGGCTCACAAGCCGACTTTAACAGGCAGACCCCTCTGTCCATCACACCTGCTGGCCCGACCCTCATCCAAGTGGCACCTGGGATCTGTGGGTGACAGGAGAGAGGCTTTAACGCCTCTTCTCTTTGACCACATTAACCTCCACAGCCTTGTTAGACATATTTAATGCTGCAAATGATATGCATCCTAATGAGTGCAAGTACAGCATTTACTGAGATAATTAACGTGATGTGCCCTGCGGCCTACAAAACAGAGACAGCGTGGCGTTTGAGGAGAGCAAACCTGACACTGCTCTCTAGTAATCTGTAGCTTCTGTTCACCAAAATGGAACATCGATGAGCTTTCGTTATCATCCTTGTGAGGACAGTGACAAGACTAGAGGGACTGTATTGTCATGGAGAGGTCAGTTAAAGGAGCTATATAAGATTGACTGCTTTTGAATTTCATAAAGTTCTGGTTTAAGATAATTTTACAGATTTTTAAAACAGTCTGTAAGGCACTGCGTGGGACTGTGTTTGTGTAATGATTAAAATAATATGTTTGCCATCGCCACCAATAAAGTCATTTGTCCTTATTATTATTTTTGTTTTTTAGTTTCACATTACCAGGGCTGATACGAGTGCTGACCTCATCACAACTCCAAGTTTGTCCCTTAGCAGGATAAATTCTATTTTTTTTTTCATTTTTTGCTGCACTACACATGCAGCAGCTTATTCAGCACTCCAGTACTGCAAGCTCTACAAATCAAGAAAGGGATTAAGGCAACTTACAGATTTTCAGACAATATCACCAGGCTCAATTTTATGCTACATTGAAATTTCAGATCCCATAGCACACAATAGTTCAAATGTTGCAAAATCAGCACACGATACTGACCGGTTTACTTGACAGTGGACAGATGGTGGTCATCAGTTGAGAATTCTGGCCACAAATATGCTGGAGTCCATTTGTCCATTGTTTTGGATGTCCAGTACATGGTCATGAAGAGCTGGACTCTGCCTTGTCTGCACACTGACACTTACAACTACACTTGGACAGTTGGAATGTCTGCTACCATGGATTCATAAAGTGTTCAGGCCCCTTCACTTTCTGCACTTTATTCTGTTGTTGATTTAATTTTAAATTTGCTATATTTATGCCTCAGTCTACTCTCAGTAAACCGTGATTACCAAGAGAGGTTTGTAAATGTACAGTGTGGCCCACCTCTAACAAGATGACTGCATTACGTGGTGAAGAGAAAAGTTATCAAATTTGGAATTCACATTTACAGAAGATGGTGAAAGTGATCTCCTGGTGCGTCAATACATCTCTGTGCCCGTTTCAGCCTGTTCATGTACACTTTTTGCAACGTCATGGAATCAATTCTCTGTATCGCACTTTCAATGTTCAACTTCAGTTCATTTACAGTCTGCGGATTTGTCTCATACACGCAACCCTTTAAATGACCCCACAAGAAATAGTCGCACGTTGTTAAGTCAGGCGATTGTGGTGGCCATAAACTCTTGCTATCCAGCAGCAGACAAGACGGGAGTTGTCTTGGTAGAGGTGGGCCACTTTTTCGTGGGCCACCCTGTATTAAAAGTCCAAAACTGAAATCTCACATTAATTTAAGTGTTAAGACCTTTAATTCTGTACTTTGTAGATGCCCCTTAGGCAGCAATTCCACCTTTGAGTCTTTTCTGGCTAAATTTCTTCAAGCTTTGCATGTCTGGATTTGGGCAGCTTATCCCATTCTCCCTGGTAAAACATCTCAAGCTCCATTAGTCTGGATGGGAAGCATCTCTGAATTGCCATCTGCAAGTCTCTCCATTAATGTTCTATGGGGTTTCAAGCTTTGGCTGGGCTACAAGGACAATTGCAGACATGTCCAGAAGCCACCCCATTGTTGCCTTGGCTGTATGCTTCAGGTGATTGTTGTACTGATAGGTGAACAGTTATCCCAGTCTGAGCAGATTTTCTTCATGGACCTCTAAGCATTTGGCTGAATTCCCTGTCCTAACTGTTGAGAAGCACCCACATAGCATGATGCCACCACCACCATGCTTCACTGTAGGAATGGTATTAGGCAGATGATAAGCAGTGCATGGTCTTCCAACTGACACATCTTCAGTGGGCCTAGAATCAACTCAGGGTTCAGACCTGTCTCTTGAGCACAGGATAATAGTCCTGTTTATTGGGAGACCTGATAAGAGAACCAGTCATATATGTTTTAAAGGGCTTCAAGGTGTGGTGTTTCTTGTGTTCCACCAAAATTAGGTGGAGGCAAATATCACTTAGTGGTATCAAAAGAACACATTCCCAAGTTTCTTAAGTATTTTTATAACAGCCCATTTGATGGCCATTTAGGAAGACTGAAGATGCTAAAGAAGATCTTGGAGGTTGCATGGTGGCCTACAGTAAGAAAAGGTTTTTGATGTCACATGAAGACCTCTGACATATATCAACAGTATCATAACTCACCTGTTTTTCTGGCAGGAGAACTCCAGCACATATTGGTGAAGGAATTAGGTGAGATGTTGGGGGTGGATCTGGTAGGCCCCTTGTCAACCAGTAAAAACAGGAAAACCTATTTAAGTGAGTTGGTAGAGCTGTTTGACTAATCAGATTCTACAACACTGCACATTTGTTCTACCCTGATTGCTAAAATATTCACCTGCTGGGAGTACCAAGAACCTGCATCACTAGTGGTGGCCTGCAGTTTACGAGCTCAAAACTGATCAGATTTCTTGCTTCTTGAGTTGTGTATAAGAAGACAACACTGTTTCATCCCCAGGTGATCATCTCTGCATGAGTTAGCCAGACTCTGAAAACCATGCTTGTCTCTTACATCGGGAAGCGCCACCAGAATTAGGATCAACATCTTCCAGAGCTACTATTAGCTGTTAACCCAGCCTGGCTAAATGGTACCAGTGAGTCTTCTGTTCAACTGGGAGGAAGTGGTAGATCTAGTGGAACAACACATTTCACCCCATGTCCAGAAATATAACCATACTATCAATTACACTGATTTTAAGCTTTAAAAACAATGTAAAAGAGAGATCAGAGAGATCTCATGCCAAACAGACCTATTCGTTCAGTGACCAGCTTTGGGGATCCATCATCTCTGTAAAGTGACCAGAAAATTGACATTGAAGTTAGAGTTGAAGTGATTTGGCCCAGCCGTGATTATTAAAAAATGAATGGTCATATTAATTACTGCGTGCAGTGGATGAGTGATACTGAAGTTAAAACTGATACTTTAATACTAACAAATGTTTAGTGGGGCATTTCCTATCGAACACCTCAGAAATATGAAATCTTGACTGTAACTGCAGTGCAGACAGAATAGCATTACTACTATTACTACGATTACTCAACAGCTCTAGCAAGGAATGCTTTTATTATACTGTAGGATGAATAAACTGAATTGAATTTGACCAAAACATTGCACAATGACTATAGAGTTACTAACATTCTCTTGAAGTTCATGGGAACCACAGCAATTGTATTAGCATAAAAAGTAAAAATCATACACCTGTGAAACTGGATATTTTCCTCCACCTAAAGTAGGGGTTCCAGGGGGTGTGAGATGGCATTTCAGGGGTTGCAACAAAGAAGATGGCTGTGTCACGATTCAGCAAAATTGAGCGAGGGTGCGTTGTACGACTTTATCTTGGTGCAATCAGTGTCTTACAGTATGCTGTCATTTGTAGGTTAGTTAGCGCCCCTGTTCTAGGATATGAAAAGAATCAAGCATTGCACTCACGGTTGTCACCTGTTAGCTAGAGAAACGCGTGTTCTTGTGGGTTCCTTGCTGTGGGCAGAACATTCATAAAGCCAAATAACTTTTTTAAGAGAATGTAATTTGGATCTTGCAATGGTCTGTCTAGAATGGTGAGGTTGAATATTAATTTCAGTGCAAGCCCTGATCATGAAACGTCACTGATTCCAAGGTGTGATTAACATTTTTGCCATTTAGGACGGGACAAGGGGGACTGAATTGGATGCAACATCTACTACCTACGCTCAGCCCATCTCTCCTGCTGGTGGTCCTGACAACAGCACAGCAATTATTAACTGTGCAGTGTCTGTTTTTGAACTGCAGTGCAGATGTTATCGGGGGCAAAGCTCATTGATTGTGTTTCATTGCTTAGCAGTACTTCATGGGGGTCTCAAATACCCCAAACTCTTTGATTGTTGATCATGTGTCGTTTCCTCGTGATGCTGGATGCTCCATAGAATACTCTAACAACCGGATCGTTAAGTATCTAAACTTCACGGGGACACATTTACAAGATTATTGAGATTTATAAAAAAAAATTGTTTTTTTATATTAAAGTTTTATGCACTGAATTAAAAGCTTATTTTTTCAGTTCAATTTATTCATCTGAGTACTGTTTGTTGCTTAATTTGTTTTTTCAAAAATTAAAAGTTTGAGTTCTTCATCTTCAAATGTGGTATTACTTTTGTAGGAAGTGCAAACAATTAAGGGGTGCAGGTCATAGGAAAAGTTGGGAACCACTGACCTAAAACAACATCAGACCTTAAATTGATTGATTACTTCCAGAGATATTAGGAACAAATTGTTGAATGCACTATATAAATAAACTGTATTATTATTATTATTAAGGTGCAATATATTCATCTGAGGTCACTAGAACAATAATTCAGTTGTTTTTTTCTCATGTCTTAATGTTACTGCTTTGAATGGTCACATCTAGGTAAAAACTTCTGCAGAGCCTCAATCAACAGCACTGCCTCTTGATTCAAGACCTTATAGTGTTATCTCTCAGCCACAGTTGATTCCTTGGCTGGAATTCAGATTCAAGCTTCTTTTATTCATTTTTTGATTCTTTGATTTATGTTGATTGCGTCACTGTTACTTTTTTGATTATGTGCATTTTTTCTTTGTTTTTGATTTTAATTATGCATGCAAGCTGCCTACGTTATGTGCCATGTGTTTTGTGGGAGGTCCCCCAAGAGGCGGGGCCACCTGCCAATCACCACCAGGAACTTCCCTGTGCCCTATAAAGCTGGAGGGTCTCCCACAGTTCCTGGTGGTTCATTTCAAACGTGCCTGGGAGTAGTGAATTTACTTTGACTGTGCTCATTATGATTATAATTATGGATTTTTTGCCTTCTTGCTATGGTTTTGACCTCTACTGTGTATTGGTGTGAACTGTTTAATTTTGATTTCTATATTTCTAGTTACAAATATTTATCTGGCTTTCTAGCATTTGATTTTTAGTTTGCATCTTAAATTTGATGTCTGATAGTCTGTCTTTCCCACTTCTTTCTTTCTAATTTGCTTGCTTTATAGTCATTCTGTTTTGTGTTCAGACCAAAGTGTGTGACTATATTTATTTATTTACCTACAGTATGTATATACAGTATTTACTTATTTAAAGAGCTTTTGTAAAAAAATGTCACCCTGAGGACAAATAAATTTCTATTTAATCTAATCTAAAACATTTTGGATCATGGATATTAAAGTCTATTTTTTCCAGCACTGTTCTTTAAGGTCTCACCACTGCATCCCAACGCTTCAGTTTCAGCCAAGGTTTGGATGTCACACAGATAGCCTCACATTATTCGACAGAATTCCCTGGTATAAAGAAGAATTCATGGTGGACTCAGTAATTACAAGGTGTCAAGTTCCCTAGATTATCACTCCTCCACCATACTTAACATTGATTATGTGGTTCTGCTGTGTTTGCAAAGCATGCTGTTGTGTGATATGACTAAACAACTCAACTTTGGTCTCATCTGACCAGGAGACATTTTTCCACATATTGTGATTTGTTCAGATGTAACTTTAGAATACTAGGCCATGCTCTCATGTTCTTTTTCATTTTCCTGGTTACTCCTCCATGAAAGTCATGAAGTACTTGCACAATAGTTTAAAAATTTTAATATGCTGATATAGGCTTATAGTACTCTGAGTGTAGGTTTTGGAAAACTTTGCAATAGCACACTGTGATGAATGTTTTCAATCCTGGATTTGATTTTTTCAATTTTTTTAAAAAAATTTGCATGGTTATTTCAACTGGCCTACTAATTGTATTATTATTCTAGTGATGCTTTTCAGGATTCTATGTGATTGTTGCCATTTTCTGACTGCCAGTACAGTGGAAGCTCAGTTCATGAACGTCTTGGAACACGTACAAATCGGTTTACGGCCAAAAAGTTCGCCAAACTTTTGCATTTGTTCACGACCACACACTCAGTTTGTGTACATGTTCAGTCTCACCCTGTGCCTTTCCTGTGCAGCGAGCAAGAGAGAGAGAGCGAGAGAGCGCGACACACACACACACGGAGAGTGACACACACACACAGGCACGAGAGAGAGAGAGAGACAGAGAGAGATACACACACACACACACGAGAGAGAGAGACACACACACACACACACACAGGCAGCGCAAGAGAGAGAGGGCTGGACACATAAGGTAGGAAGGCAGTTAAAGAATGCACTGGACTTGATTTTGTTTTCACTTCTGTTTACAGCATTCGGTTCGTAGCGTGTATTGTTGCAATGTTACTTTCCTTGGTGGTTTATTAAATTACGGATTTTTTCTAATGTTAATTTTTTTTCCCTGTGCTTAAAACTCATTAAAAAAAAAGTGTTTTTAGCCAGTGGTTGGTAGCGCTATAGCGCAAACTATTGCAGTGTTAGTTTTCTCTGTTGTTCAAGGTTTTCTCAGTGTTATTTAATGTTTTTACATTTAGTTTACAATTATGCTGTGTATTCTATGATTTAATTAACTATATTTGTGCTTAAAAACTTAAAAAAATATATATTTTCATACAGTTCTTATGGTCTGGAATAGATTAATTGTATTTACATACAATCCTATGGGGGAAATTACTTCGGTTCACAACCAAATCGGGTTACAACCAGAGTTTTGGAATGAATTATGGTCGTGAACCGAGGTTCCACTGTACTTGACAATGTCCATGTTTTTTGCATCTGCAATACCCATTGCCAGTCATGTTATGTGGAGATCTGGACACACTTGTCATCACATCCCACCTATTTAAGATGGCGGCTTTCAAGTTTTGTTATCCAATCGCAATCAACAATCTACAAAAATACGAGCACTGGCTAGGGTAAATCAAACAAGTCAGTGTGAGGTCCTTTTTGAAAAAATCTTTCACTATGATTTTTTTTGCATGGTGGTTTTGACAATCAACTTAATTCTTGGCCCAAAGTGTTTCTTTCAGCACTTCCTGTTTTTAAACCACAATTTTTGTCTCTTTTGTTCCCACCATTTCCTGGCTTCTGAATTTTCTTTTTGATGATTTGCCTCATCTGAGTAATCACAACACAAAAGGGGTGATCTTTAAATAAATTTGCTGGGAAGACTGGCAAGTGTTAAGAACATTTTCCATTTATAAATCAGTCTTCTCACTGTAGAATGATGGACATTAGATTGCTTGTATCACTGCAGATGATTACAGATAAATATCTTTAGTCCTAGAATTGACATTATCAACACAAACATAAATGCATCAAATCGATGTGCCAAAGGTTCTACTTTTACTGTATATCTAAGTGCTAGTTTTGTGTGATCGTCTACTAATTGAGGATGCCCGATAAGCAGGAACCTGCCACTAATAAATGGCAGAATTTTGAATTTAGAGTTTACTTTTATCTAGAATCTATTCTGAAAAAGTTCATTATTTAAATATACTAGCAAAATACCAGCGCTTCGCAGTGGCGAAGTACTGCTTTAAAATTTTTATTAAGAAGAAAAATAAACCTTTTTAAACTGAGGGAAAATACACCAATAATTATTTGTTAAGGATCTCTTTGTATACCACATTGTCAGTTCGGCCCTCTGGTTGTAATATGACCAAGCTGTACGCTGAGCTTACTCTTGAGCATGCAACGTATAGTTGGCCATGTGAAAAGCAATCTTGCCTCAAATCAATGCCAAACTTTTGTAGGGTCTGTCCCTGAGACTTATTAATTGTAATTGCGAAGCAGAGCCTTACTGGAAATTGGAGGCATTTGAATTGAAATGGGTTTCATCGAAAACTTTGCATCCAGCTTTTGAGAGTTTAAACATTCATAAACATCAAAGTGTCCACTACTCAAATCGTCACCTGTGAATCTAAGATGTTTAGGAGGCATTGGCGGTTGTCCAAAGGTGTAAAATATTTGGCCATTTCGGTACACTTGAAAGCGACAACTGAACAATTCAGTGGCAGCCGTCAACTCACATGCAGAACCATAGGTGAAGGGCTTAAGCATTTCACTCTTATAGTGCTTCTGTGTAGTATAATTATTTCCTGTACCGTCATCAGTCCACACCTTGAACCTGTCCCAGTCATTCAATACATAAAACACAATGTTCCTCCAGATATCAAGAGTGAGCCTGATATGGCCGTGCAATATTTAACACAGAGAATGGAAAAGGCAGTCGCCATTTCCAGGCATGGAAACCACTTGGTAAGTGACAGTTCTTTGATCGATGGTGATCACCTCAATAGACATGTTAATGGGGGTACGGTTGGAACGATAAAGGAAATGGGTACCTGAACAACATAAATCAAGTCTAAAATACTGTACCTACACAATAACTATAATCGTAATAAATGAACAATAAAACAGCGGTGAAGCCTTGGATTAAATAAAAAGGCTGCAGTTATCAGCAGGAAGATGTTAATACCGTGGCGAAGCAAGGAAGGGAATGAAGAGACCGGAGCGACGGACGGCCTTATATAGGCAGGCAGCCAACTACATGGGAGGTTTGGGAATGGGGGACCCAACGCCGCCTCACATGGCGACCGAGCTGCAGGCTATGGACATATATATGTATGTAAGTAGGATTCAGTTATTGTTGGGAACCCGCGTACCAAATTTCTTGACGATGGGCCCATAAGTAACAAAGACTGTTGGAAAGTTCAATATGCTGGCCGACAGTGGCATCATACCACCGAAATAAATACGTACATCGGTTTCGGTTCGCGCAGGGAAGCCACCTACCAAATTTTGTGAAGATGGAGCCATAAATAAGAAAGTTTAACACGGCGGACATTGTCGACCGTTATGACTGTTACGCGTAGAATTTCAAAATGAAACCTGCTTAATTTTTGTAAGTAAGCTGTAAGGAATGAGCCTGCCAAAATTCAGCCTTCTACCTACACGGGAAGTTGGAGAATTAGTGATAAGTGAGTCAGTGAGGGCTTTGCCTTTTATTAGTATAGATTCTATTGTAACATTGTCCTTTTCAGGTTCCACATTATTGTTTTTTTTATATCAGCAATCTCCATAGAGATCTCTCCCAGAATTCCTCCTTTATGACCTCAATTTTTTGACGATATAAAGATCAAGATGGGTGTTGCAGGGGTATCCAAGCTTGACAGATAAACTTTGTTTCACTGCATTAAAAGATCTTTATTTAGTCCTTTCTGTTTTTTTCAAATTGCTGTTATTGTTTGTGACTTTGAATTTTTGATTGCCTTCTGGCTTTGATGCAAGAATTTCTTGTCTTCCAGTTTGACCTTTATCCCATGTTTTTACTTTCGATTCTCCTGGGGCCTCATGCATAACGCTGTGCATAGAATTCACACTAAAACATGGCATACGGGCAAAAGCAGAAATGTATGTACGCACAAAAAAATCCATATACATAAATCTGTGCGTACGCCAACTTCCACTTTCTTCCACTCCATAAATCCCGGTCAGCGTGAAAAGTAACACATGTGCACGCGCCTGCTGCCACTTCCTAACTCCTCCCAGAATTATGCCTCTTTGAATATGCAAATCAATATAAATAGCCCTTAAACTCAGCGTTCTGTGAAAAAACAATGGCAAAAGCATGGGGGAAAATAGAAGAATTTCAGCAAATACCAAGTGGAGGCAAGGAAAAATGTACTATTTGTTGCTTTAAACAGTGGTATAAACAACAAAAGGAAGTTGATCGAGTGACAGAGTGTCAGAGAAACTCGAAGGCTCAAGTTCACAAAGTCGCACAGTGCCCGAAATAAAAAAGAAGTTTGTCAGATATTAAAGTCGCCGTGAAAAGGCGAGTTGGAAAAAAAGCACGGAACTTTAATCTCAAAATTTCCACTTTAATCATGTAGTTTATTTTATCATTAAAGTAGAACATCATAAACTTCATCTTAAAATTGTTTAATTTACTATTTTCTCAAATCCCATCGTAATTAAAGTAGCATGTTAAATGCTTTGTTTTGTATGTGTTCTTCTATGTGCTTCATGTGTGTGAATCACTACGTGCTACTTAAACGGGATTTCTCTTACTCTGACAGGACACAGAATCCATTACATTTGTGATATTACAGTTCTCTGAATAATTGAAATACTGAGATGTATACTTGATATCATTTCAGTATTCATATCTTATCAATTAAAGCATGTATTAAACATGGGAACACGGTGGCGCAGTGATAGTGATGAACTGGCGCCCCATCCAGAGATTGTTCCTGCCTCCTGCAAGATGCTTGTTGCGCCATGCGCGACCTTTGATGAAATAATTTATTGTGGCAGTACTGTCTCTTTCAACCGTACTAACCTCCAATTACTGTCCTTCCTTTTCTTTCTCCAAGTACCCAGTCGCCACACAATCAGCTCTGTAATAGACATTAAGCCATTTGTAAACGTAGAACTCCGATGCTTCAAAACTTTTAAGGAACATTGAAATATTTCCATAGTACATGTTTAATTATTCTATCCATCTATCTTTCCAGTGTTGCGTCAGGCCCAGCAAGAATACTGTGCGAGGCAGGAACAATCCCTGAACTAGCTAGCGCTGTGGCACCGTGTCCTCAAATGTGTAATTATTAACAATACAGTTTATTTAAATAATGTTAACATGTTATCTGTTTAATGTAATAAACATATTTTGCTACATTTCCATCCATCTATCCATCCATTATCCAACCTGCTATATCCTATCTACAGGGTCACGGGGGTCTGCTGGAGCCAATCCAGGCCAACACAGGGCGCAAGGCAGGAAACAAACCCCAGGCAGGGCACCAGCCCACCGCAGGGCGCGCACACAAACACACACACACACCAAGCACACACTAGGGACAATTTAGAATCGGCAATGCACCTAACCTGTATGTCTTTGGAAGGTGGGAGGAAACCGGAGTACCCGGAGGAAACCCACGCAGACACGGGGAGAACATGCAAACTCCACGCGGGGAGGACCCGGGAAGTAAACCCGGGTCTTCTAACTGCGAGGCAGCAGCGCTACCCACTGCGCCACAGTGCCGCCCTTGCTGCATTTCATCTTTAAAATTATATCGTCATCATATGCAAATAGGCGCTTTATAAAGTGGCGCAGATTGTGCAATATTAAAAATCAAACAGTTCTACAAGGAGCACTTGATGAACTGATTGATTGTGTTTAGAGTTTTTGGGATGAAACTGTTTCTGAATAGCGAGGTCCGTACAGGAAAGGCTCTGAAGCATTTGTTGCATGAGACAAAAAAAACAGCATGGCTGAGGCAGCGTGTGCTTGAGGCTGTATACCAATAATTCTCTTTCTGATCAGCTGCTGTAGAGCTGTGATTCCACACTCAGATACAGTGATATAAATACTCCGAATGGTGCAGTGAGTGTAATATGGAAAAAGATGATCTGCTGTGGCAACCCCTAATGGTAGCAGTTGAAAGAAGAAGAAGAAGATGCAGTGAGAGTAATAACGTTAAAGCGGCTATGGTATTTGGAATAGTTTGGCTATTCTGTGGACCATTATATTGTTACAGGTTAATTACAATCAGATGCCTTAAACTAATAAACAATATGCGGTTAATTTCAGTGTATTTGATAAAGCCGCATCAGGGATGTGGATCTAAATAAGAAAGGGAAACCACAGTGGAACAAAAGCACTGCTTTGACACTGGGTGCCGGCAGTTTGCAAAACTGAGCGGAGAACTTGCGTACGCCAAGGATTTAGCTGCCGTGAAAATGTGCGTGGCTTTATGGCAAGTTTAGGTTTTATACATCACAATGTGAGGGTAGAAATGGGCGTACGCAACATTTTTGTGCGTACACATCTTTTATACATGAAGCCACCAGTCATTTTCAGTTTTTTTTACTGTCAGTATAACATGGAGGCAGGAAGGGTGTGTCTGTCTTTTTATCTGGTCACTTCAAAATATTGGTTTCTTTTTTTGGTCAATCAATAATGATAAAGCAAAATCTGTCACTTGAGCTTAGATTTATCTCATTTTAGGAATAGGAGACGTTTAGTTAAATCATGAGATATAAAACCATGTTACTGAAACTGGTAGTACATGGTACCTAACTGTATGTATTTAGAAAACATAATTGTCATACATTGTCAAAAAATGATCAAGCAAATCCTTAGCTTCTTGAATAGATAATTATTGTACAAAAGCCCATTTATTATTAGTGGAATAACAGAGACAGACACCATACTGTTAGTGAACCCAAAATAATTGTTAGTTAAAGCTGAAGTCAGAAAACAAAGCCAGGAGTTTTTTGGTTAGATATTTACTCCAAACTAAGACTTATAAACTGCCACAACTTCATCTTAAATACCCATGGTGCAATGAAGGCACATATAATAATGCTGGAGACAAGGAGTTCTTGTTATAAACAGTATGGCTGTGGCCATGATGAAAGAGCCCTAAAATAATGATGGTGGTAGCAAATATCATCAGTAGTGAGATTCATACACAACTGAATTTGCTGTGAAACTCAGTGTTCTGATTCACAAAAAAAATCACAAAAGAAATGTCAGTTCACTTCCAGCGAAGTGTGTGCGACTGACACCTGAAGAATGACATTTAGTCCCCTCTAGAAGCATTTTCATTTACTAATTCTGCATGCATCTGTTATGTAATTTAGGATTTAAATAAACGTGTCGTGAAAAAAGGAACCAGACTCATTTACTGTTACATGTAGACATTTTACTGAGAAATGTTCATGTAGTACGATCCCCATTTTGTCAATTATGATGATAATCTTGGTAATCGCAATCCTAAAGGTGCATCAGAGACAGAAAAGAAACTTGAGGCCTCTCTTCTGCTGGCATCAAGAAACAGAAAAGAAAAGGGCCGTGGTAGGTTACAAAAAAACCAAACAAAAGCATTGTGCTTCTCCATGGTACAGTAATGTGAACCGCAGGCCTAACTAGAAAGGCCGGCGAAAGGCAGTGGGACTCGGAGGGGCTAAAGCTCGCTGTGGTGCCCTGTACACGCGAACAGACTGGCAACAGGGGTCCAAGCAGGATTAAAGGATTGTCTGCTCCTGCAGATTGATGTCTCCATGTACTGCGGAATCGGAAGACGGTAAGCCGTGGAGATGTTGGATGTTAGAAAGCAGCACTAAGGCTTACGGTTTTTAAAGAAAATGTTTGCCCTTGGATTTTAACTTGATATATTTGTTTGGACTTTTAATTTCCACGATTTGAACTGATTTTGATTATTTATCTATTGGGACAAAGTCATGTACTATACTATTAACACTTTCTCTTTGGTTTTAAATAAAGCACTGGCACTTTTTGCACCAGCCCCTTGCCGAATGTGTGTGACTTCATTTGCCAAGCTAATCATGGTACATGACTATCCACAATTATGGGTTGAAGAGGCTCCCGGATGCGACAAGTGATTGTGAAGCTGACCCAGACCCTCACAGTGGCTCTCTGATTGTCACACTTCTAAACCAATCCAACGCTGCATGAAGGCAGGTGCTTAAAGTAGGGGCAATGATTTCAAACTACAATGAGCAGAGTTACTCCTGTTAACCTGAGAACATGAGGAAAATTAATATTTAATCATCGTAATTTAGGTTCATAACAGTACGTTTGCCAAAATGACCACCAAGACATCCCTTCTGCATGTAATGTCATGTCAGGATGACATGCCAATGATGGCATCATGCAAAAAAAGATTTAATCAACATAAGACAAAATTTAAAAGAATATGGAATTATGAATTGATTTTTGTAATTATAAGTGGAAGAGATTTCAAAGGATTGCTATTTTGAAGTCAGCAACAGAATAGCAGGGAACATTTGCAGAGTTGGTTGCAAAATAAAAGAAGATCTGAAAGAAAAAGGCTTGACTGTTGAGAAGGTGCAGGACCAAGCTGTGTGGAGAAGGTTAATTAAGCACATCTACTGCACAGAGAAGTGGGAATTGAGGAAGAAGAAGATTTAGCAGAGCTGGTTCATGGGAGTCATCATTCTTATTTCTTTATATTACTGTAATGGAATCAGATTCAAAACCACAAAACTAAACATGAGTCAAAACCAGAAAAGTGACTATACCTCACTGTGCTCACTCCCTTCCTTTACAGTGTAGTCTTGTTGATGTCCTATGCTGCACAGGTCTGCCCGGCAATGTGCCATGTGCATATAAGAATGTTAAAAAAATAATAATGTCACTGTAGAGTCAGGGGCAAGTATTGTCAGAAATGTATTTTTGGTTATTTTTTTAGATTGCTTTGATTTTTGGATATCTTCTCATTATTATGGTGACATTATTGTCAGTAACAATTTAGTTTTTGATTTTTCGGTTTTTTTTTTTAATTTTATTAATTTTAATCATTCCATACAAATAGATCATTTTTTACAACAAATAGGATTGAAAACAGATCGACCCCCACCCCTGAGAAAGAGAGCATGGTCAATGGGGTAAACACTCTCTAAATGTGTGCATAAACTGTCTATAACTGTAATTAAAACATAAACAGAAAGCATCCGAGTAATGAAAAGGATGTATAACTATGTTACCCGTATCATTACAAGTGGATCAGACAGCAGGTGATGTCTCCTTGCCATGCCATGACAGGATGCGACTCACTATTGTGTTTCAGAATAATGTCGGGATCAGCTTTTTTTAATTCCTTTTCTGCTTCCTCCTTGCTGGAGAAGACGTAGTATTGGCCTTGCACATCCACTTTCAGTTTGGCAGGATACAAGAGGCTATATTTGATATCGGCTTGCCGTAACCGCTGTTTAATGTTGTAGAAGGCTGCACGTTTAGCAGCTGTTGCGGGAGAGAAATCAGGGAAAATACGAATGTGGTTATTTTCAAATCTAATCTCTTGCTTGTGAATGAGGAGTGCCATCACATCTAGCTTACATAGTAACCTCTCGAAGTGGACAATAAAATACCTAGGTTTAAAGGTATTTGATCCGCGTATGTGGTAAGCTGCTGCTATATCGGTATCTGATTTAAAGTCCTCTCCAATTATTTTAGAGAATAGTTCAACTGCGAACTTCACTGGGTTTGGATGTTCACGATTCTCAGGTAGACCTTCGATTCTAATATTATTCCTTCTGCATCCATCTTCCAGAGCCACAAGTCTGTCTCCGAGTTTTTTGCATTCGGAATTCACAGCTGTAGCTTTTCCATCGGCGTTAGATGCCAATTGTTCCGCTGTTTCAATTCGAGCCATGAATGTCTGCTTAATGTCATCCAGCTGATCGGCAAGTTTTCTCAGTTTAGACGTATTTTCTTGAATGTGTTCCTCAATTTTCCCCAGCATACCTTTAATGGTCGCATCAAAACGATTACATAAACGCATTTCCAAGTCTTTATTATCCTGCTGTAAGTCACTTATTTCTTTCTTCATACTTTTCTGGATGTCTTTCTTAAGCACACTTACGGCTGTGACTGTGGCCAATGTTGTGATCATTTGCTTCAGTTCGGACAAATCGCTTTGGATTTCATGCTCCTCGGGTGAAGTAGCAACCCCGGTTATAGACGATGCTTTGGGCTCACGAGGAGTAGATGAAAGCACGGACTGCAAGGCCGTTTCTAGTTTCAAGTGATCTTCTGGAATAGACGAGCTATCGTGATGACCTGCATCACTTGCACCTTCACTCCCATTTTCGCTCTCGACTGGAGATGATGCAATGGAGCAGGGTCCTGGGAAGTCTGTGCATTCGCCTGCCTGTTCCAGGTCAGTCTCTGAAAGGCCGTACCTCGCACTTGGGCTTGATGTCTGTCTAGACTTGGATGTAGCTTTAAGCTTCCTTTCCGGTTCTTTCTGACCCCCTTTCTTGCTACTCATGTTTATATACTGAAGTGGAAACTCCTCGGGTTGGGTAAATACAGGATACCTCAAAATAATAAGAAATACGTGAAAAAATAAAGCTGCTGCTAACGGAGCTCCGCTTCAGACGTCCATCTCCCATAACGGGTGAGACCAACTCATGATTTTTCAGTTTTGTTAAAATATATTGTATATACTAGCTGTCCCCCGCAGCTCCACCCACATAGCAGTGAAACAGGACAAACTTTAAAAATGAAAAAAAAAAATGTAATTCTGGCCAAGCGAAAGGTAGGTATGCTCCAACGTCAAACGTTGCCACTGTATCTGATCGTGTTCAACTCTGACAGGAGAGCGTCCCCCAAGGTATGCTCCAACACGTGGTGAAAGGTATATTGACTCGAACGGAGGCTGGCGCTTGAGTGAGGTCTCACTTCCCCCTCCCCTTGGTCCGCTGTGTGTCTGTATAAATATACTGTATATATATATTTTTTTCATATATATTTTAGTTTTTGATTTTTCAGTTTTGGTCATATATATTTTACTAGGGGATTCGCCTCCAGCTCGCTTCGCTCGCCAACCCCCCTGGCCTGTGCTACAAACCAGCCACTTCACGTCTCTGCTGCTCGCGTTGTGAAGAGGGGGGCTGAACGCACCCCAAGGAGATGTGGTTGCTCTTCCGAAGCCCCCACTTAATAGGTGATACAATGGGAAACAAATACAGTTTTTAGTTTACCTCGTCTTTGCTCGATCATCTGCTGGCTTGCTGCTAGTGCTCCTGATGCTGCTGCTGCCGTGCCGTGTGATCTTCATCTTGCACGGCGCTTCAAACAATTAAAAGCCTGTACAGCAGCTGTCCTACTCTTTGTCTTTTATTTTTGGCCCCGGGCGTGGTTAAATCTCTTGGCACAAAGTCTCGTCTCGCGGAATGTGAGTTTTTTTATATTTTTTAGTTTATAATTTAAAAATGGAACAAGAACCAGAAAATCTAACAACATCAAATTAAGGTCTGATAAATTCTGAAAAGAATGATACCAAATATATATATGTAGGTTTTAAAATAAGCTGATTTAAAGCGTGACATAAAAATATCACATAAAAATAATCATTGCACTTTTAGGCTTAGGATTTTATATATATAGATTTATGAACAAAACTGAAAAATCTAAAACTAAATTGTTACCGACAATGATGTCACTGTAATAATGAGAAAATATCCAAAAATAGTAACAAATTAAAACCAAAATTAACCAAAAATGCATTCCTGATAATACTTGCCCCTGACTCTACAGTGCACGGTCAGGTCAAGTGGTGGATATCAGGTTTGTCACATGAAATGCAACCAGCATAGCCCATAAAGATTCAGTAACAACAATCATTTCATGACACATTGCACCTTACACCTTACATAACACAGTTTTCTTTGAGAAATTCCAATCCATCTTTTGCCCCAGTCACAGCACAGAATGGCACTTTAATGTCTTCTAATGAAGAAATTCTGTTGTTGATGTTAAATTCAGCTCACAACACCATCAATCACTTTATTCTGTTACACAGGCTTGAAAATTTTGTGGGACTCTCAGGCACCATCCTTGCGTGATTTAGTTCATATTTATCCACTTGTTTATGTATAGGAATGTACGGACAGTACTCTGTCATTATATTTAGAAGTTAAATGTTGAACCCCACAAGGATCAGACTTTTACTGTTTACACCTTACACGTGACCTGGTAAATGCATGCAGAGCAGCAGTGATCAAGATGACGGGTAAAAGTAATAAAGCTGGGGCCCATCAGTGGGGAGACAGCGTTAAGAAGATGAGCAATTCACATGCACTTTTCGAATAAAGACATACTGAGTCATTTTGGTTGCAAAAGTAACCCATGATCTTCATCTTGATGAAGAGCATCTTCTTTCTTTTGTTAATTTACTGACTTACACTTTGGGGTTCAGCAGAAAATCATAAAATGCATTTATGTGGGGTACTAAGATATTTCACTTAATTGACGACTTTTCTTGTAAACGTTCCTAATGATGAAATTGATGGTTTCACTTTGCTGTATTTAAAGCAGGCTTGGAGACTTTCAAGTGACAGATGTTCAGTTTCCAGTACACAGCTGACATTTTTTCTTTCCAACAGTATTTTCATTACTTATTAGACAGCAGCCTGCAGCAGCCCATGAATTAGAGCTCCTCTGGATTTTGGAGACAGTTTATTACTTAATGGATTCTTGCTGATTTTCTTTGAACATGTCTGTTCTGAATATGCACAGCCTCTATTGTTATGAATGAAATAATTTATCACTGAATGGATAATTTAGTTTTGTATCCAATATATTCTTACCCTGGCACTCCCGGGCATTGACAGTATTGTGATATCATCACTGTTCATATGCAGTGCCTTCAGAAAGGATTTAGACCCCTTCACTTTTTTTCACATTTTGCTATGTTTCATCCTTGTGCTACAATCATTTAAATTCATTTTTCCCTCATGAAGCAACGCTCAATACCTCAGAATTACATAAGTGTACATTTATTGCAAATTTATTAAAAATAAAAAACTGAAATATAACATTGACAGAAGTATTCTTATGATATTTGAAATTTGACTCAGGTACATCCCATTCTATTGATCATCACTGAGATGTTTCTACACCTTGTTTGAAGTCCTAATGGTTCAATTCAATTGATTGGAAATGATTAGGAAAGGCACATGTCTATCTATAGGAGGTCCCACAGTTGACAATGTGTATCAGAGCAAAAACCAAGACATGACATTTAAAGAACTGCCTGCGGAGCACAGAGACAGGATTGTATCCAGGCTGCAAAACATTTCTGCAGCACTGAAGGCTCCCAAGAGCATAGTTGCCACCAAAATTTTTAAATAGATAAAGTTAAGACCAACCACAACATTTTCTAGAACTGTTAACCCTTCCAAATTGAGCAATTGGGAGAAAAGGGTCATGATAAGATAGGTGGTCACTTGGTCACTCTGGCTTTGGTCCAGAAAACATGTGTGGAGATGGGATAAACTTCCAGAAAGACAACCATCATTGCAACACTCCAGTAATCTGAGCTTTATATCAGAGTGGCCAAACAGAAGTATTTCCACAGTAAAAGGCACATGGAAACCCACTTGGAGTTTGCAAAAAGGCACTGAAACGACTCTCAGACTGTGAAAAACAAGTTTCTTTGGTTTGATAAAACCAAGATTAGTATCATGTGTGGAAGAAACCATGTGCCGGTCATCATCTGGTCAATACCATTCCAATGGTGAAGCTTGGTTGTTTTGCAGAGGCTGGGATGGCGAGAATAGACAGGGTTGAGGGAAAGCTGATTGGAGCAAAGCACAGAGATATCCTTAATGAAAACCTCATGCACAGTACTCTGGAACTCAGTACTGGCTGAAAGTTCACCTTCCTATGCGACAATAACCCTATGTATAAAGCAAAGACAACACAGGAATGCATTAGGATCAACTCTAGGAATGTCTTTGAATGGCCCAGCCAGAGACAGGACTTGAACCCAGTTGAACATCTCAGAAAAGACCTGAAAACAACTGTCCAGTGTTGGTGACCATACAACCTGACAGAGTTTGAGAGGATCTGCAGAGAAGAATGGCAGAAAATCCAGGTGTGTGAAGCTTGTGGTGTCTAGTCCAAGAGGACTCTAGGCTCTAATCACTGTCTAAGAAGCTTCAGGGTACTGAGTAAACAGTCTGAACACTTATATGGCCAAATGTTTGTAGACACTTAACATCACACCTACAGTATATGAGCTTGTTGGACATACCATTCCATAGGTAATAACATGGAGTATGCTCCCCCCTCCAAAAAAAACATTTGAAGTCAGTCTGAGGAAATACAGTATGTGCTGATTCAGCCAAAAGAGGATTTGTGAGGCCAGGTACTGATGTCAAGTGAGAAGACCTGGCTTACAATCGTAGATCCAATTCATTCCATGGGTGTTCAATAGGGTTGCGGTGATGGCTCTGTGCAGACTACTCAGGTTCTTCTATACCGCTGTGCAACTGGCTTTGTGCACAGGGGCACAGTCATACTGAAAAACAAAAGGGCCATCAGCAAAGTTTTGAAACAAAGTTGGAATTACACAGTTGTCTATAATGGCTTTGTTTGCTGTAGAATTAAGAAGGCGCTTATCCCATGTGGCATCATCATTGGAAGCCGGAAGTGACATCATCAAAGGAGGACCGGAAGTGACGTCATCGTCGGGAGCTGGAAGTGATATCATCAATGGGTAACCGGAAGTGATGTCATCAAGAAAAGCCAGATGTGATGGGGAAAATGAAGTAGTGGATGGACAGCCATTTTCTGGAATGTGAACTGTTGTTGGTGAGTGATTATTTGTCTTCTTTGTTTCTGGAAATTTAGAGAGGGGCATCAATACCATCAACCAACCCTTCGTCTGTTACAATTTCACTCACCTCTGCGCTTGCTGACAGTCTCCTAGGCACACGTGTGTGACACAGTTTACAGGGGCAGATCTAGCAGAGCAGAAATTTCACGTACTGACTTGTGACAAAGGTGTCATCCTAAGTGTTTGAAGTCACTGAGCTCTCCAGTACGACCCACTCTACTGCCAGTCTTTGTCAATGGTGATTACATGGTCATGTGCTTGATTTTATGTACCTGTTAACAATGAAACACACCAGAACTCAGAAATCTGAGGGGTGTCCATATACTTTTGGCCATATAACAGTATTATAGCTCTTCAACTACTGTTCATCTAACTCTGTTCTTCTCATTTAAAATAAAATTCCTGTGAGAAAATAATTAATGTTTTAATTGATGATTGCCATAGTATCCATAGGTTGTAGCCATTCATCACATGTAAGAGTTTTACATAACAAAGTGAAGTGCTCCAGTACCAACAAAAAATGAGCAACAAGGTGGGGCCATAGACAGAGGTTCATCATGCTGACTTACATCAAGTGAGATATTGCAAATGTATAGTAGCAGAGTGTTCTTTGAAATGGAAAATACATGGGACAGGAAGTAACTCTCTAGAAAATGCCATGGCCTTAACGCTTCTAGCCAAGCTCATTAAGAACTCATATAAAGAAATATCTTACAGAGTTACTCAAAGCAGATATTTCTCCAGGAATGTTCATGTGAAGATCTAAGTTTGTAACTAGAATTATTTTAGTAAATGGATGGATGGATGGATGGATGGAGGTTAAATCCAACCGCTGGACCGAAGACATCTAAACCATCATGAGCCAAGTTATGGATCTGCAATTGTGTTGATAGCAATTCTACTAATCAGAAAAAGAGGGAAAGCAAATTAAAATAGCAGCATACGGAAGTTCTGGGCTCTTTTTTGGCACTCTGTAGACAGGGAGGTCTTCGGAGCCACGTTGTGTTAATTCTCAAATATCTCACACTATCATAAATCAGATAAGGATTTCTAGAATATTTTAGAATGTCACATAGTGTGAAAAAAGTACACCACAGCTGAAGCCACTTGACTTTCGAGTAAAGGTCCAAGGTCCACCTTGATTTGCAAGCCCTTCCGGATGAAAGGCCATCATTTGGTGGTTACAGCTGCTTTCTACCTTTTAAAGCAGTCACTAAATAAAAAAAAAATACATAAAAATAAACACTTAGTGGAGCGCCATTTGCCGAGCAGCTAAGCACGTTTAGCACGCACATAAATTCCCTTCACAGATGCGGCTGATCCCAAAACATCCGCATACCACAATAGGCGTGCCATGAATCACAAAGGAATTTTGGTTTTACGTGGAACGTTAGCATCTAAAGAAATAGGAATCAGGAGGCATTCTTGTGTGAGTCAGTTCCCTTTCCCTCTTTTCTTAGAATCCCCTAACCTTGTCTCAGGCATAAATCTTAATTGAGTCCATCATTTTTTTTTTTACCTTGGGTTAATTAATCACATTTAGCACCGGCCGCAGCTGTTGCCACAGAAAACCCATATGCACGTTATTAAGTAAATTTGATCAGTTCAGGAATTCTTTTATTCCTCAGATGCCGACAGAGTGTGCAGAAATATATGTCATTTATCATATTTCTCAGAAGTAGGCTTTTCTTCCATTTCTCTGTTAGGCAATAAAGAGCTGCAGTCATGTATCTTTCTCTCTATTTCTATACCTACAAAGTCTAAGAAAATGGTATTACTGATCTAACAAACAAAACAAATAACTGCCTTGTAGTTCTTTCACAGGACCCCCGCTCCACCTTCCAGAGTAATGTCTTTAATGTAAGCCCCATATGTAGCAGCGCACACTTACTGGATTGAAGGCGGATGTCTCAGCTGTCCACAAGACCAACATCATCAATTACTATCATGTGAAGCCTGAAGAGAAACAGGACTGAATTACGAACATTTATATTAGGTACAATGCCCAGTGGGGGATGGACGGATTTTTGGCCATGGAACCCCTGCAGATTTTATTTGTTTCTCCTGCCTATTTTGCCTTTTCTGTCCTCCCAGTCATCTGACCTTACCTTTTGCCTTTGTTACTAATTCTTCAAAATAATTTCCTAATCTTATTTGTTTTTCATTTCTTATAACTTTCTCTTTGTTGTCTTGTAAAGCAGTTTTGAGCTACATTAACTGTATAAAAATGTGCTATATAAATAAACGTTGTTGTTGTTGAAGGCACTGGTGTCAGGCAGCCAAAATCAATTAGAAGGGTATAGAAAATTTGGATGGTGGACAAATAGCCCCGGGCGGCACGGTAGTGCAGTGGTAGCATTGCTGACTCGCAGTAAGGAGACCTGGGTTCACTTCCCGGGTCCTCCCTGCGTGGAGTTTGCATGTTCTCCCCGTGTCTGCGTGGGTTTCCTCCGGGTGCTCTGGTTTCCTCCCACGGTCCAAAGACATGCAGGTTAGGTGCTTTTTTCTTCTTCTTTTTTCGGCTGCTCCCGTTAGGGGTTGCCACAGTGGATTATCTTCCATATCTTTCTGTCCTCTGCATCTTGTTCTGTTACACCCATCACCTGCATGTCCTCTCTCACCACATCCATAAACCTTCTCTTAGGCCTTCCTCTTTTCCTCTTGCCTGGCAGCTCTATCCATAGCATCCTTCTCCCAATATACTCAGCATCTCTCCTCTGCACATGTCCAAACCAACGCAATCTTGCCTCTCTGACTTTGTCGCCCAACCGTACAAATTGAGCTGACCATCTAAAGTACTCATGTCTAATCCTGACCATCCTTGTCACACCAAATGCAAATCTTAGCATCTTTAACTCTGCCACCTCCAGCTCTGTCTCCTGCTTTCTGGTCAGTGCCACTGTCTCCAACCCATATAACATAGCTGGTCTCACTACCATCCTGTAGACCTTCCCTTTCACTCTTGTTGATATCCGTCTGTCACAAATCACTTCTGACACTCTTCTCCACCCACTCCACCCTGCCTGCACTCTCTTTTTCACCTCTCTTCCACAATCCCCATTACTCTGTACTGTTGATCCCAAGTATTTAAACTCATCCACCTTCGCCAACTCTACTCCCTGCATCCTCACCATTCCACTGACCTTCCTCTCATTTACACACATGTATTCTGTCTTGTCCCTACTGACCTTCATTCCTCTCCTCTCCAGAGCATATCTCCACCTCTCCAGGGTCTCCTCAATCTGCTCACTACTATCGCTACAGATCACAATGTCATCAGCAAACATCATAGTCCACGGGGACTCCTGTCTAATTTCATCTGTCAACCTGTCCATCACCATTGCAAATAAGAAAGGGCTCAGAGCTGATCCCTGATGTAATACCACCTCCACCTTGAATGCATCCGTCACTCCTACCACAGACCTCACCACAGTCACACTTCCCTCGTACATATCCTGTACAACTCTTACGTACTTCTCTGCTACTCCCGACGTCCTCATACAATACCACAACTCCTCTCGAGGCACCCTGTCATATGCTTTCTCCAGGTCCACAAAGACACAATGCAACTCCTTCTGGCCTTCTCTAAACTTCTCCGTCAACACCCTCGGAGCAAACATCACATCTGTGATGCTCTTTCTTGGCATGAAACCATACTGCTGCTCACTAATCATCACCTCACTTCTTAACCTAGCTTCCA
Source organism: Erpetoichthys calabaricus (assembly GCF_900747795.2). NCBI lineage: Eukaryota > Metazoa > Chordata > Cladistia > Polypteriformes > Polypteridae > Erpetoichthys > Erpetoichthys calabaricus. The sequence continues at coordinate 311,940,138 of NC_041395.2, forward strand.
CCACTCTTTCCCATAACTTCATGCTGTGGCTCATCAATTTTATTCCCCTGTAGTTGCTACAGTCCTGCACATCCCCCTTATTCTTAAATATCGGCACCAGTACACTTCTTCTCCACTCCTCAGGCATCCTCTCACTTTCCAAGATTCCATTAAACAATCTGGTTAAAAACTCCATTGCCATCTCTCCCAAACACCTCCATGCTTCCACATGTATGTCATCTGGACCAACGGCTTTTCCATTCTTCATCCTCTTCATAGCTGTCCTTACTTCCTCCTTGCTAATCCGTTGCACTTCCTGATTCACTATCTCCACATCATCCAATCTCTTCTCTCTCTTGTTCTCTTCATTCATAAGCCTCTCAAAGTACTCTTTCCATCTGCTCAACACACTCTCCTCGCTTGTGAGTATGTTTCCATCTTTATCCTTTATTACCCTAACCTGCTGCACATCTTTCCCAGCTTGGTCCCTCTGTCTAGCCAATCGGTACAGGTCCTTTTCTCCCTCTTTGGTGTCCAACCTCTCATACAACTCATCATACGCTTTTTCTTTAGCCTTCGCCACCTCTCTCTTCACCTTGTGCTTTATCTCCTTGTACTCTTGTCTACTTTCTGCATCTCTCTGACTATCCCACTTCTTCTTTGCCATCCTCTTCCTCTGTATATTCTCCTGTACTTTCCCATTCCACCACCAGGTTTCCTTTTCCTCCTTCCTCTGTCCAGATGTCATGCCAAGGACCCTTCTTGCTGTCACCCTTACTAAATCTGCTGTAGTTTCCCAACTGTCTGGTAACTCTTCACTACCACCCAGTGCCAGTCTCACCTTCTCCCTAAACTCAACCTTGCTGTCTTCCTTTTTCAACTTCCACCATTTGATCCTTGGCTCTGCCCTTACTCTCTTCCTCTTCTTAATCTCCAAAGTCATCCTACAGACCACCATCCTATGCTGCTTAACTACACTTTCCCCTGCCACTGCTTTGCAGTCTTCAATCTCCTTCAGACTGACTCTTCTGCATAGGATATAATCTACCTGTGTGCATCTTCCTCCACTCTTGTACGTCACCCTATATTCCTCCCTCTTCTTAAAATACGTATTCACCACAGCCATGTCCATCCTTTTGGCAAAATCCACTATCCTCTGACCTTCTTCATTCCTCTCCTTGACACCATACCTACCCTTCACCTCCTCGTCTCCTCTGTTCCTTTCACCAACATGTCCATTGAAATCTGCTCCAATCACCACTTTCTGTCCCTTGGGTACACTGTTCATCACTTCATCCAACTCACTTAAAAAAATATTCTTTCTCATCCATTGCACACCCAACTTGCGGTGCATATGCACTAACAACATTCATCATCACACCTCCAACTTCCAGCTTCATAATCATTACTCTCTCTGACACTCTTTTCACCTCCAGAACACTCTTGACATACTGTTCCTTCAGAATAACCCCTACTCCATTTCTCCTCCTATCCACACCATGATAGAACAATATTTGAATCCACCTCTGATCCACCTGGCCTTACTCCCCTTCCATTTAGTCTCTTGCACGCACAATATATCAACCCTCCTTCTTTCCATCATATCAGCTAATTCTCTCCCCTTACCAATCATACTGCCAACATTCAAAGTTCCTACCCTCAGTTCCACTCTCTTTACTTTCCTCCTCTCCTCCTGCCTCCGGACACATTTCCACCCCCTTCTTCTCCTTCTTCTTCTTCGGCCAACAGTAGCCCAATTTCCGCCAGCACCCTATTGACTAACAGTACTGGTGGCGGTCATTGTTAACCTGGGGCTCGACCGATCCGGCATGGAAATTTGTATTGTTGCCCGCATATTGATTTGGCAAAATTTTACACCGGATGCCCTTCCTGACGTAACCCTCCCCATTTATCAGGGCTTGGGACCGGCACGAAGAAACACACTGGTTTGTGCATCCCCTGTGGCTGGGTTGGCAATCCTAAATTGTCCCTGGTGTGTGCTTGGTGTGTGTGTGTGTGTGTGTGTGTGTGTGTGTGTGTGTGTGTGTGTTCTGCAGTGGGTTGGCGCCCTGCCCGGGGATTTGTTCCTGCCTTGCGCCCTGTGCTGGTTACGATTGGCTCCAGCAGACCCCCGTGACCCTGTGTTAGGATATAGCGGGATGGAAAATGACTTACTGACAATTAGCCCCCATGTTAAACTGCCAGGGTATGATACGTATATAGTAGTATGAAGGTTTCTTGCAAATGACTGGTGTCAGTAACTTTCATTTATCCTTCCATTTTCAGCACCTTTTTGTAACATGACATTCTCAGGCCTGTCTTATCCTCTGAACATCAAGCAGAAGGTGGGAGCCAATCATCATGGTTTGGAGCTGTAGGTCATTTCAGAGCACATCACATTCGCTCATGGAGGGCTGATATAGAGGTGCAAGTCAGCTTCAACTGCACATCTTAGAGGATTGAACGGAAAATCAGAGAAACAACACACTCATGAAAAAATGTGAAAACTCTATGGTTATTAGGCCAGGAGTTGCCGGAATTGAACCTTCTTCATGAACCTTCATGCTTTGCTCTTTGATTGAAAGTTGGCACTAAATGCTTTAGGAGGAAAGCTCCCCGCAATCTTTGGCCGTTTACTTCTGTATCATGACAATACAAACTTTCATGGTACTGCCACCTTCTCTTAACAAACCGTTGAATGCTAGTACCTCTTTTTGAGTAAGTATTGATGTATCCCGGTGCTCATTTTACTGTACTGGCACCTTTTCTTATTGTACCAGGGAATACCAACACCTCTTAGTGAACATTGCCCTGCTCTTCGATTTAGTGTTGATGTATCTTAGCACTCATTGTTTCACTGTACTGGCACCTTGTTTTAGCATACCAGTGAGTTCAGACACCTCTTTGCAAATACATCTCCGCTCTTTCACTGTTGATGTATCAGCTTCACGGGGAACTTCCCTCAATTCCAATGTCATTGCCATAAAATGAGTACCGCCAGTAATTTTGTTCCACTTCAAGAACTGCTTACCACTGCCCTGCCTTTATTTAACTAACTTTGCTTCATTCTAACATGGTGCTCCTCACAGAGGAAAGGCTCAGAGAGCCTACACCGATAGACAGCCTGCTCAAGGCTGCACCAGGGGACCCCAGTCTGTCACGGAAAATGGGAAAGATGGACAATGGAAAGTTTATAGATGACAAGTAGCCTCTGGAGTTGGTGAGCATGCAGGTGTGCTAACCAACCTACAAATTAAGCATCCACCCTTCTCGCTTTTCATTAAACATTTCAAAAATTTACCCACCACCCAGTTTTTCGATTGCAGTGATTATTCGATGGGACGCAAATTCACTATTTGATCACATTCAACACTCCAAAGGGGACCCCTTCACCATTCTCCAATCGTGCTGATTTGTCTAAGTGAAACCCTGTCCCTCAGATTAATGTATAAATTTATGTCAAGGGGTCTCAAAGCTTTATTTAGCGTTGGGCCTCAATAAGTATAAAACTGGCACTGCCACTAAAAAAACATGATCTGGTAATGTAAAAGTACATCAGAATCATCTAGAGGGATCCCTTGCCAAACACTCCTTTGCTGACTGCAAATTTACTGGTCTGTTAACAGGAAGGTAAGCTATTAAGTCTCTGCAAGCTGTGGCCTACAAAGTCCTCCATACCCTCAGGAACTGGGAGTGTGGCAATGGAAAGCACTCTCTTGGTTAGGAGGAAGAGGAAACCAGAGAGAGAGAAGATGTCTATGGTAAAGTGAGACAGCAAGTCCAGGGTCACTGCTCTTTTGGCTGAGTCCAGGGTACTGTGATTTCCTGATCAGACTATTCAAGCGACTGGCATCCACAGCATATACAAGAGCACTCTGACCACTATGGACTTGTACAACATTCCCAGAAGCTTGCTGCTCACATCATAGGACTTCAACGTCCTCAGGAAGCCTACATTGTCAACCTAGGTAAAACAATTAATATGGGAAAAATGCCAGAAGATAATCCCATATCCAGGGAAACGATGGCAGTTGGGAAAATAGAGTTCAATCAGATAAACCAAACCTCTAGTCATACCAAGTGTTCCTTCCTTTCATCTAATTGTCTTATAAATGATGACATTCACTGGTTTTTGTTCTACTTTGAACTGGATGAACTGGAAAATGAGGGGATGGAGGTGGAGTGAAGGATCTTCTTCCATTGTCAGCTCTTCCTGGGTGGTATGGAATTCAGATAAGTCACGTCCACTTATTCTGCACAATTGACAATTATATACATTGTTTATACTGCATGAGGCTTCTCAGTTTATATTTCAACATTTTGCTTTGTGTTGCATTTCCATAAGTTAACCCCCATAAGCCTTTGTGCTGTACCTGATAGAATCCATACTTCAGAAAAACTCTGAACCCTGACAGATGCCATGTAAAGTCAGGATTAACAATACATGCAGATTTAGTTCCTGTGTGAACCCAATTTCCCATCAAAAATGAATGCATTCCAGCCTGGGAGAACGTGGTTGATGATTTAAGATGAGAAAGCCTGTGCTCGGTGACATCACCATATTTCACAGTTAAGATAGCTGACTTTCACACTCGCATCTTTCCATGTCACAAGGAAACTGTGCTTAACTAGGCTTAAATAATTCAGACTCCATTAAATACTAAGCTCTAGATTTGCCAAGTGCTTTTGCTGTGGCATTGGGGACAAAAAAAAAATGGGTGTAATGTCTCCGGGCCAAAAAACTAGAACAGGGGACAGGAGAGTAAGGGTAAGGCAAGGGCCCGATTTGAATTGTTAATGAGAAAGCTGCTTACAGTCATTCTTCCTGGAGTTCTTCTAGGACCTGTGAAACTAAATCTTGTGTAATGAAAGCAAAGTGTCACTGTCAATTAAATAACGGAAGCAGCTTTACAGTGGTTTGGGGCGTTGATTCTTCTCCTCACATTAGGCATCCAATGCAGGCTCCTCATAAATATGCTAAGGAGACAAGATTACATTATAAATTTGAGCAATATGATTGTGTGCCAGAGCTTGAGAATCTGAGCTCCAGAGAGCAACAAAGAGAAGGCCTCATCCATCCATCCTGCCATTTTCTGCATCCACTTTCTCCATTTGCAGGGCCAGAGTGCAACCCAGCAGCATTCCATTCAATCCAGAATGGGCATCTGTCCATCGCACAGCCCACCGATACACATCTGTATTAAACACGTTTGGGGTGAAAAAAGCATAACACCAAAGAAAAAATGAGAAAACCAAGCAAAAAACACAAACCCTGTAGATGGTGCTGATAGATATTGACATGTGGTTCATAGAAGAGTGCAACCTTTGTACAGAATAAGCTTTGGATTTTTCAAATCAAAGTTATTTCTTCACAAACATATATACAGTATGTATGCATTTACCACGTGAAATTGTGTTTCAAACTCCATCGATTTCAATACATTTAAAAAAAGTATTTTGCCCACAGTGGCTTTTTCCTTTGGGGTTTAACAAAACAACATCATTTCCCAAAGGTCCAGAACTTGTCGGAGTCGATAAGCCTTAAAACTTACCAAGGCAAGACAGTTGTTGAGTATTGATCTGCGTCTAGTGGTTACACAAGTCAAGTCAAGTCAAGTTGGGGAGCATGTACTGGTACAGTGTGTTGCCGCACCCACTACACGATGAAACAACTCAGGATCCCAGTTGCCAACCCCCCAGGCAGACACGTGGTCCAATCCCACCCTCCGGAAATGACCCTCAATCTGCCACAGCCAGGTGTTTCATGGGCGACCCCTTGGCCTGGTCCAGCCACTCAGGTGCCCAACAATGAGGATCCTACGAGCTGGATCACCCTCGGGGAAATGTGCCACGTGGCTGTAGTGCCATAACTGATGCTCCCTCACAATGCAGGTAATGTGCTCCATTCGGGACTCCATGAGCAACTGCTCATTCGACACAAAGTCAAACTAACAGTACCCAAGGATTTTCCGGAGAGACACAGTACCAAAGGAGTCCAGTCTTCATCTCAGGTAACTGGATAGCGTCTATGTCTCGCAACCATATAGCAAGACAGGAAGCACCAGGACTCTAAAGACTTGGACCTTTGTCCTTTTGCATAGATACTGGGAGCGCCACACACCCCTTTCCAGCAAACTCATGACCCCCTCCCCCCCACCATGCTCTCCCAATCTGTCTACTGACTTCATAGGAAGAGTCACCAGACATGAATGTCACTGCCAAGGTAAGTAAACTTCTTGACAAGGTCAACACTCTCTCCACAAACAGACACACTGCTGATGGCTGTGCCCAAGTGGTCATTAAAGGCCTGGATCTTGGTTTTTATCAGGACACTCAGACTCCTTGCTCAGTCTCTCAAATGCCAGAATCAGAGCCTCCATTGACTCAGCGATGATCACTGCATCATCAGCAAAATCAAGACCCGTGAATCTTTCTTTCTTCACCAACAGATGCCCCACAGCCACTGGACCCCACTACCTTGCCCAACACTCAGTCCATGCAAGCACTGAACAGAGTAGGAGCAGAACACACTCCTGAAGAACCCCAGAATCAATTGGGAAAAACACAGAGGTTCTGCCTCCACCCTACACAGCACTCACAGTACCAGTGTGCAGGCCGCTCATGATATCCAGCAACCTCGAGGGGATCCTGCAAAGTCACAGGATGTCCCACACGGCAGCTCGGCCAACTGAATTGTATGCTTTATGAAAATCGACAAAGGCTGCAAAGAAATTATGCCGATATTTACGTTTGCCTCCATGAGAACCCTCAGTGCCTGGATGCAGTCGATGGTAGACTTAGGCGTAAAACCAGACTGTTCACAATGTGTGTGATTACACACACATTGTAAAATAGCGTATTCATGTAATTTTTGAACAAAAACAACCATATTTTGAGTATCAGACATTTAAAAAAAAGCTGTGCGTGATACCTCATCACTTTTAGTCTTCAGTTAACCTTTCACTCCCCACCCTCCTTTGGTTTCCAACAGATCAGATGAAATCACAGCAAACTGTTCATGCCACATTGGTTTTGTTACAATTTATTTATGTATGAATGGTTAAGCTCTCATAAGTGAATAGAAAACGTATCCTTACCTCTAGAAAAATAGTACCAGGAAAATGGAATAAAAAATTATTCACAAACATGCATCGAAAACACGTAAGGGATATTTTCTTCTTTTGAAAGCCAAAGACGACGTATTCGATAACTTTTTATGCTTTTAATTACCGGTGGTGCTTTGTGCCCCATTGCCTTAACTGTAAAGTGCCAATGCAGGCATGAAATTTTTAAAAATGTGTAGAAAACGCTGGACTTTAGAACACAATCTCATGTCACAAATGCATGCATAGCAAGTTTACAAAGAAACAACTTACCAAACTTTTCCTTTAAGAAAGTTACAATTGAGAGTCATGGAAATTAAGCCGAGTGTTTTTCTTTTGTTTTTTTGGCATCATTATTCTTCCCTATTATTCTTATATTCATTTGTTCCTTACTATGATGAGTTGTCCTCTTGCGGTGGTCATCTGCTGTGGGACTTTACACAGTACCCCCTAATGACATTTCACTTGTTTGCATTCACATGAATTTCTGCTCAGATTTTTGAAAGGGGTTGCTGTTGATTTATCATTTAGTTGGCACAAAAAGTAATCGATATATATATATAAAATCCAACATCTGTCTGTCTGTCCGCTTTTCACGAGAGAGCTACTTAACGGATTTAGATTGGGTTTTTTTCTATAATTTGCTCGAACATTTCGGTTGATTATGCAACTTCTCTCATCATGCTAAGTATCACAGTTCACTAACAGTATCGATTAATTTGCGCAAATCCGAGAGAGCGGCTGCAGGTTGAGCCCTCCTCCCTCACGCGCCAGCCTCCGTTCGAGTTGCTGTACCTCTCGCCACGTGTTAGAGCGTACCTTGTCTCCACTTAGCTAGCGATAATTGTTCATTAAACAGACATTATCATCTAGAGATTGTGAAGGAGTAATGTTTGACGTTTTCAAGAGAGAGATCAGAGCTACGTGTGTTTTAGAGGGCACCTGCTCATTGGTAGAGATATCACGGCCCTGTGCTTTTCTCCCGTCAGAGCTGAACATAATCAGATACAGTGCCAATGTTTGATGTTGGAGCGTTCCTACTTTACACTTGGCCAGAATGACATTTTTTTTTAATTGATTTTTAAAGTTTTTCCTGTTTCACTATTACATGGACGGAGCCATGGGGGATAGCTAGTTAAAGATAAGCTTAGGTGGCGATTTATGCCTAAATTACAGATACTTCATGTACAGAGGATGTTTCTATAGACAGAAACATGGAGGCACAATGGGCTCACCTGTGTCACCTATAGTTGCAAACTTGAATACTGGGGGTCAACACCTAGCCACTGGTTTAGGAATGTGGATGACATGTGAGTAAAGCTACGGACTATGGAACTACAACACTTCATGGACTACATCAGCTTAGTGGACAGTCACATCAAGCTCACACAGGAAGAGGTCAAGGACAATCATTTATCCTTCTAAGGCTGTACTGTATTCATGGAGGCAGGAGGTAAACTCAGGAAGTCAATATCTGTGCGCAGCTATCCAAAATAGGTGTTTATAAAAACAGCACAAAGAAGCAAGGTGATTATCAAGGCAACCAAGAACATAGAGGAAACAAAACTTTCGAGGCAGGTGAACATCACTGTGCCTTATGTGAGTGGTGTGTCAGAAAAGTTAAGGAGAATATTCACACATCATCACATCCCGGTTGCCTTGAAGCCTTACAATGCACTAAGGCAAAAACTTGTTAACCCCAACTTGTTTATCTCTGTCCGTTACAGACAGTAATGTGGTACACGCTGTACAGTGTTAGGAGGATTGTAATGAAATGCACATTGGATGGAACACAGGGGAGGGAATATATCAGTACAGAACTTGGCAGTCTTCACTTACATAAAGGCAGCAGGCTATTCCATTGAAGATCAGGATGTTCATGTCCTAGACAGAGAAGATCGCTGGTTTGAAAGAGTCAACTTATGTGAAGACAGAACGGTCTTCACTAAACAAATGAGGCGGATTAAGACACCATCTGTCCCCGTCTTACAATGTTGTTATCTTGTGGCTTCCTTAGTTATTTCACCATGAATGAGTTTCATCCATCATGTGATTGATCAGTTACAAGTTTTAACTTGTACTTGATTAATCATTAAAACCTGTGGTAGTCTGAGTGAAGGAGGGTCAACAAAAAGCAGAATATTTTGGGGGCCTAACACGGCCCTCCCTGTTTACTGATAAGGTCCAACAAAAAGGAACACTCAATGGCAAGAGACAAAACAACAAAAGTAAATGCTAAGTAGTGGAGCGGCTTATAAGTGTATTGGTTCTGCTGATGGGTTGTATGACTTAGAACTCCTTCCATCAGGTCTTCTCCATGATAATGACACCTTCTTCTGGGTGGTCGTCCTTTTGAAGCTCTGGGACCAGCCGTGGCAGGGTGAGTTGCCCTCACAGAGTGGTTTATTGAGACTGTGGAGAAAGAAAATGACAAGACTGTTAATGCCAGTGCCCCCTCTCAGCCCAGGGTGGTATCACATACCTGAGAAGAGCTTGGATGGTAATCTTCAGACGTGCATGATTGACACACCTTAAATATTCGGGGAATTAGCCATTACAACTAACACCTAAGCAGCAAAACATTTTTTTAAAGAGAAATTGATGTCCAGGTCACCAGAATAGCTTAACTCTCAATTCAGGTAGCATTGTTTTTTCCAAAATTGTCCTAATAGGAGTTGTCATATGAGATTCACATGAAATTTCTGACTAGGAAATTCATATAAAGTATTAAAAAGTTTTTCTTTATATAGAAAACTGTAGGTGCATGGGATAAATTTCCACTAGCATGGTAGAAAGAAAGACTTTAGGGACCTTCAAATCTCGACTCGATGTTGCTTTGGCAAAATTGGATGGATTGCATTGGAGAGCTTATTGGGATGAATGGCCTGTTCTCGTCATAATTTTTCTAATGTTCTGATGTTCCAATGATCTAATAGCAAATGAACGCACACATTAGTTTGATGAAGTGATCAGAAAGTGCTCTGCAATAAATCGACCTCTACTTCCTGCCAGGCACCCTCTGCTACTGGGATATGCTCTTTCTAACTTGTAGTGCAAGTTCAGAACGCGGATGATTGGATGAACGGACCTTCCTTAGGGAGTAAATGTATTTAGACCTTTACACTGAACATTCTGCATTCACTTTAATTTCTTCAGTAAAATTTACGGGCGAGGAACATGGCGAACCCTAAACAAATGCAGTAGTGCAAAGCAGAATATCTTCCTGGAGAAGTCCTCAGTGCCGTTCACTAAAGGTACACATGATGCATGCACACCCCTACACTCCAGCGTTATTTACATTTCACCTGACAACATGTCTTTGGACCACTGGGATTAATCAGAATTTCAACACAGAAGATATACCTGGGGATCAAGTCCTACCTGCTGTGATACTGTAAGACTCATAAATACGTCTCTGTGCAGAAATTATTACATGCAATTGGTTATTTATTTTTTTATTTATTCTAATGTTATTTGTGCATTTTAATCTGAGTTTTATTCATACTCGACATTTTCTCATTTTCCCTTTCATATTAAACTGAAACTCTCTCTTGGCTAGAATTCAAGAATTGACTGTCAGCTACTTTTAAGTAAAGTCGTTTTTCTATATCATGTGGTATATAATATATCTTTCCAGACATTTATGCAGCAGATAGATTTTTATTTACAGGCTTTTTCTTTAATAGCTATGAAAGATACCAGAAGAGCACTAAATAGAAGGCAGAGAGAATGAGGACAAATAAAAAGCACAGCCATGTATATTTTTCAGTATCTGGTTTCTTAATTTTTCTTGAATTTGATTGCCATGTCTAATCACATGATGGATCACTTAAGAGCATACATTACTTATTTTATAGCATGTCACATATTTCATCCTTTTCAAACGTATTCATTTTAAACGACAAGCCCTTTGAAGCAGTCTCGAGTCTGGTGTCCATTTGGTGTACCCAGTGACACCATTACAGGACCAGAGGCTCCTTTAACTCACTTGGTGCACTAAAGGCAGATCACTAACATGGAGGTTGCATTTTTCTGGTGAGCCAAAGCCATTTCTGGTAAGTTCAGGGCTTTTGGGTATCATCAGGATGTGAAAACTGATTTGTGTATTTTGTGTTATTTTTAGTTTTGTTTACTTTACTGTTTGTTTTGGTGATTAGAACATGCAACTTTCATTTAATCATTGCTAGAATATTAGAAAACCTTTGAGGAAACAGGCATTTCAGCCTATGAAAGATTATCAATACTATCCACCTAATTTCTCCAAAATAACATCATGTCAGGTTCTGAAGGCCACTAGCGTCCTACTGTCTACTACACTACTTCGAAATTTATTCCATGTGTCTGTGGTCCTCTGTGTTGGAAAAACATTTGTAATCTTTCTATTTATCTTTAACAAGGTTCCATGCTGTGGACACTATGCCGTCACAATAGCAGCCATTTTTCTAGGCAGCAGTTATGACACTGCATTCTGCTCAAGCACATGAATTGCTCATTCAACATTGGGATGACCAACTATTTAACATCAGGACACATCTCAGTTGGCATTCATACTTTGTGAAAAATCAAGGAAAAGTCTTGAGGAACTTTATTAACAGCATTTACCCTTTGACATGACCAAGTATCTGTTGACTTTGAAGTTTGTTTTGCCCTCTAAACTTGGCAGCCAAACTCGGCTTTACTGTTAGACTTTAGTCAACCTGTTCTCCGCTGCTCTGCTGAAGACCTCCATATCAATCGCTACCTGTTTATATTGAACCAAACACAGACTGGTGTGGACCATTTTGCATTATTCAAAGTAAATAATTAATTTAGTGGCAAATATATTTTTACATTGTCTTTGTGACATTTTCCTGTCATTTTCTCTGTGGATGCCGCCATTTTGTGTGTGGTTGTTTGTGGGCACTACTTGTTATGATTCTGTGTGTTTTAAAAATTTCTGACTGTTTATTTCTTCTTCTTTCTGTTCCCATTTGGGTTTTTCTGAAGTGCTCATTATATTTTTTTACTTATTTTGTATTATTAATATTGCTTTCAGTTAAATTAAATGGTGCCATTTCTCCTGCCATTTTGAGTCACTGTTGTCATGACCCTGTGTCAGTTTCTATGGTGTGCATCTCTGGAAGTGATGTAATTAATGTCATCAATGAGTCGTTTTGTCAATTTTCCAATTTTGCAGATATTAACAGACAAATCTCTGCCTTTAGAAAATGTTTCCTTTCCCAAGCATCCCCATTTCTCAATCAGCCTATTCATAACAGTGCCATGTTGTGTATTGCTGTGATGTCCATTTCTAGTAAAAATGTTCTGATATGAAGTTTCTTGCAACATCATCAATTCACACCATACCACAGCAATGTCAAAGCCCACTTAATCCTGAACAGGGTTATGGTGGGCTGGAGCCTATGCCAACAAGCAAAGGGCACAACACAGGAACAATCCTAGGACAGGGTGCCAGTACATTACAGGATAAACACAGTTATATACAAGTCTCACACACACACTAAGGCTAAATGAGCGTCACTAATCCACCTAACCTGCAGGTCTTTGAACTGTGGAAGGAAACTCGTGCAGACACAGGAAGAAGATGCAAACTCACCACAAGAATGACCCGGGAAGCAAACCCTGGCCTCCTTACTTGTAAGGCAGCAGTGCTCCCACTGCACCACCATCCCCACTACCATTCCCTTAACTGGACATCTAAAACTTCATTTATTTAAGGAAGGAGTGTCACATAACAAAACTATTACAAATGTTAAGAACGTTTTTGTGCTTATCCTTTTAATTAGTTGGAATCTCTTAAAAAAATCCTAATAGGGATGCAGTGGTATTGAGATTGTTATTGCTTTTAGGGTTGCAAGTCAAGGGTAGGCTTGATAAAAACATGGGTTATTATCATGAAAAAAGCAATCCTAATGTTCCAATAACTAATCCAAAGGTAGAATCCCAAGACAGAGTAAATTATTTTAAAAAAAAAAACAGATATACAGTAAAACTTTGATTATAATTAAAGTTCCTCATTATCTGAGGTGAACCTGTGACTGTAATACATTAGTTTTCATATAATTCATGAAAAGTTTGCCCTGAATACTCTGCGAAGCACGTAAGTACTATACCTTTAGCCTCGACTGTAATGAGTGAGTAGCCAAAGAGTTGGCAACTGTGGGAAAGTGGGTTGGACTCACCCCTTCTCAACTCCACCCCTCGGCTATTGTCAGTGTGTCACCAGTGTTGACATGAACACATGCTCTGCTCTTTTATTCACTTAGGATTTTTGAGATTATACATTTCAAAGTGCTGTGTTGAACTGCTGGTGGGAACTTCAAACCTGTACTCTCTCTCTGGATCAGAGGTGAGCGCTTTTAGGTGTAGGCTAAATGGAAAGGTTCATCTGTCAGTCACGCTGAGCCTGTCTCTGACCACTGTGAGTGGTGCACTTTCCTGGTGACGTCAGCTGATGTTTCTTTGTATCAGCCCCTACATTCTCTGTGCATCTACATCTCACCCATCCACAATGCAAATCCCTTCTTTATCACCAATTAAACTTGGACTTACACAATGAAGAATCTCATTGAAGCATTAAAGATTTGCACTGTGGCAAGTTGTGAACTACTGTTCTCTGGCTCAGAGGTGAGTGATTTGCAACATGAACTAAATGGAGACCTCCATCCTATCTCTGACCACAGTGAGCAGTGTGCTTCCTTGGTGATGTCAGCTGATCTCGTTCTGTGTCACCACCCACCTTCTCTGTGCAGCCTCACCATTGCAGTAACCATCCAATTTATCAGAGGTTTTAGGTATCTAAGGTGGCATCGGTCCACATTACTTTGAATAACTGTGGTTCAACTGCAAATAAAGTTCAATAAAAACACTATTGAGACCTCTTCCCAAACAGAATGTAGAGTCCAGGAGGTCTCAGTGATATCCGAGTGGCCCTGCCTCCTGGGGATCCACCTACAAAACACACGGAATGGAAGCACTTCAAAAAAACAGTATGTAATTACAAAGAAAACTTACATAACATAGAAATATGAAAAATAATATTTAAAAAATCACAAAACCACTCTAAAACATTAAACACACCTGAAAACAGATAGTTACATCACAGGTTACACTGAATTGACTGGGTGAGCTACAACCGTCAGAGACATCAGAAGCATCCAGGCTGAGGTTACATACGTCAGACTGGATATTTATAAAATAACTTTTTATAAACAAATCAGTTACAAACTTTGCACAATTTAGGAAAAATTAGACAACAACCAGCAATGACTTTATCAGGACAGCCTCTCATTTTAAATAACATTCATGCTGCTTATTGGGTTGGAATTCAACAGTTAAAAACTTTTAGAATATATTTAAGTATATACTGTATTTATGTTACAGTCTTATTGTTAGTTTTGTGTTTTTGTTTATATATAATTTATGCTAGTATTGTAATGTTTATTATTTAGTATTTATGTATTGTGTGTTTTTGCTGTTTACTTATGTTCCTTGTAATCTGTGGGGCCTCCATTAAGTCACTTCTGAGGAAAGCCTCTGCCTTGATATTCCATCCATCCATCCATTTTCCAACCCGCTGAATCCGAACACAGGGTCACGGGGGTCTGCTGGAGCCAATCCCAGCCAACACAGGGCACAAGGCAGGTAACCAATCCCGGGCAGGGTGCCAATCCACCGCAGGACACACACAAACACACCAAGCACACACTAGGGCCAATTTAGAATCGCCAATCCACCTAACCTGCATGTCTTTGGACTGTGGGAGGAAACCGGAGCGCCCGGAGGAAACCCACGCAGACACGGGGAGAACATGCAAACTCCACGCAGGGAGGACCCGGGAAGCGAACCCAGGTCCCCAGGTCTCCTAACTGCGAGGCAGCAGCGCTACCCACTGCGCCACCGTGCCGCCCGCCTTGATATTCAGGTGGAAGAAATGGATCCCTTAAAAGCGTTGTTGGAGTTTGTGGAGAAAAAAATAATTTTTGTAAGTGCTGCCATGGATTTTCTGTTTTTTGTGATTTCCTTGCCTCTGTCACTGGATTTAGCATGCAATTTAGGTTTTACTTTTTAGACTAGCATTTTGTTTAAAGCACACATTACAAATCTATTCAAAACATGTTTTTTCTGACTTAAAAATTTTAGAAGTTTAAAGACGCTTTCCAACTATGCAAAATACTGAGGAATTCATTCATGCATTTATTTCTAGTAGGATTGACTACTACAATGCGGTGTTTACTGGCTGTTCAAATCACTCTTCATGCAGCTTTCAATTAATTTAAACTGCTGCTGCAAGAGTCATTACTAGAACTAGAAAGTACAAACACATAACTCCAGTTCTCAATTCCTTATGCTGGCTCCCGGTTAAGTTTAGGGCAGATTTAAAAATCCTCCTTTTAACTTATAAAGCCTCAAATAGCTTTATGGTACTGCTTACTTATCTGAACTTATCATTACTTACAAACCAGAGTTGCACATTAAGATTTCAAGATGCTGGCCTGCTTATAGTTCTAAGGTTTAATAAAATAACATTGTACGGGGGGCTGAGCTTTTAGTTATGGGCCACAAAACTGTGGAATGGTCTGCCTGCTACTATAAGAGGTGCCCCTTCCGTCTCAACTTTTAAATCCTGGCTGAAGACTTACTACTTCAGTTAGCATACCCTGACTAGAGCTGCTGATTAACTGTGCACACTGCATCTTTCCTGTTAATTATTTGTACAGAAATAAAACTAATACAATATTTATAAACTGTTATTAATCCATCTCTATTCTGTTTCTCTTCTCGGTATCCTCATGTGGCATTTTGTGCCGCTGCTCTACTGCCAGGCTGCTCTCCTGCATATGGAAAAGTCATCTCAGATAATGGAGCATTGGCATCATCAAATGGAAAGACTGGTCTGCACGGGCTATAGATATACCATGAAGGGGAAAGTGACCAGTTGGCTGAAGTCTCCACGACCGTGACTTATTTTTGACTATCTCTTGAACAATTTTAATCTCCACTATTGTCAGTTGTTCATAGTTCATCAATTAAGTAATGGACAAATATTGTTGGTTTCCATTTATATTTGATAAGTTCTACATTGTTCTTTGTGTGTTTTACCAAGTCTTCGTTTATTTGTTCTGTATTTATTAATTAGTATCATCTTTATTTGTATTTTAACTGAGAATTGTTCACAGAGCTGTCTGCCTGCTCCCAGTGAAAGCGCTATACAAAAAAATAAGTTGTATTGTGTTGTATTTAGTCCCTAGAATATAAATTGCACTTGTTTGCTTTGGATCACCCTTTTAGGCAAATCTGTTTGCCTCATTTTGGCCTTTTTAGAAATTTTTTGGTGTTTATTTGATACAATTTTTGAATTTAAAGAACATTATTTTGTTTTGTCCTTCAAGTCAGAAGGTTTGCAGTCATCCTCTCATGAAGGGCATTTAAATGCGATTCTTAAACTGTTTAAAGTCAGTACCCCTTTTTGAGCCTGTGTACGCCTTGAAGCCTGCTGGTTGAGTTTGGGGTCTGGCTGCCAGTTATTCACTCTTGAAGGGGAGATTAATTAAGTCACATAATCCTTTGTGAAAAGTTATGTTTTCTGGATTACATTTTCCTCTTAAATTCTATTTATATTCTGCAAATTGTCATGCCATGAGGGTAAGAGGATGAACCACGGGATAAACAGATCAAAATGACAACACCAGAGATGCAATCAAACAACAAAAAAGACACAAATGAGCTTAAATTTTGTTTTGTGTTTGTGAGATATCTGTAAACTCTAACAATTAAGTGTCTTCAGGATATGAACATTACATCCTGTGACCACTAAAATGACTTTGCTTGTGAAATCTGATGAAGACGCTACCAACTGTTTAACAACCAGTGAACAAAATCACGCAAAACAGTGAATAATGTGGTGTAGTGGAAGAAAGCAATTAAATGCATCAACATAGAAAAACAGCTCCAATTTGATAAAACTAAAGTCAGGAGTGGCTAAAGTGGCCTCAAAACATCAGAAAACGATTCCTGTGGAAAAAATAATAGAATAGCAATGCAAATTAACCATTCATGGGACAGGCGACACTTCTGAGGAGCCGTTGTCTTCTTTCTTCCTTTTCTATTTATTTCCTTAGTACTAGGGTGTTGTACCGTGTTAACCATTATGGATGTGGTGAGAAGTTAAGCAAAATGACACCTTTTATTGGCGATCTAGAAAGATTACAATATATTTATTTCCATGAAAGCTGGTGTCAGAAACTTACAGACCTTTAATATCATATTTGCATGATTGGAATATTTTTTGTCAAGTTTAGATGGTTTAGATACTTCCGCTGTTGCTTATGATGTTGACTGATGGTGTCATTTATCAGATTCTATGGACGCTTTCCTGACCTGGTGAGGTGGAGGTCATCATCTTATTTCAGTGTGAGGGTTGGCCTGTATTTTGAAATTACAGAAAAGTCTTGTCTTTGCTCAAGAAATAACGAATATCTTCTAAGAATGCCAGGGTTATATTATGAGTTAGCTCCCTCATTACTTTAAATGATGTTTTTTGCCTGGTTGGTCAGCCCCTTCCCTATTTTATGTTTTCCCATTTAGACAAGCATTACTAGACTCTGCCAGTGGATCTCAAAAAAGTAACTAATGGCACATATTATTATAAGGGAAGTACATGTTGGTTGTAACTTGATGGCAGTGATTCCCTCTACAACAAAGAAATGAAAAAAGTTTGCATTTTTATCTGAAAGGAAAAATACACCCAGTACATGTAAGTGGTTAACACTGAAAGTGATAAAGTCTGAATTAGTGTAAGCTGCCCTGACTCAGGGTGTTCATAAAAATGTAATAATTTACTTCATGAAGTAGAAGTATATAAACAAGGATAGTTGCATCAGATAACTGAAATATTACAGGGTGTGCTTCGCTTCAGTTTAAATGTTTAAAATCTAAATAATCTCAATTGTAATAGAAATGTGTTATTTTTCATACTCTGATAGAGGTCCATTGAGGGCTAGATCACTAATAAAGGCACCAACATCAAAAATAACATCATATTCATACTCACTGACTTTGAAATAGTCTAAAATGATACCCCACATGCTTATATTTGAATTTTGTCATTCTTAATCTTGGGGTCGGTTGATGTGGCGTGCACAACTTCAATTCCTTCTGATCATTTTTGCTACAATTGGTTTACTCTTTACCATAAGGGTGTAATTTTCAGCCCAAAATATGGCAAATGCAAGGCCTTAAAATGAAAGTGTTTTGGGGTTTAGATAGATAAATAGAAGGGAACCCCAAAAAGCTCAACACTTTGCATAAATAAAAACTAAGATGAGTCAAACAGTATACATATGTGGGGGTTTACTAGTGAGTCTGAAGTGATTTCAAAGCGTTCAAAAGTTAATTCTTACCAACACAAAATGTGTAGAAAGTTTACACAGAACTTTCTGCAGAAACCACTTAAATGATTTACTTTATGTATAATTAGTGAGTGTGACTGAACAATAGTCTTAGCGTCAAGTGTCTGTTGGGAAGTGCAGTTTGAAATGAAGCTACAAGTGCCAGCATCTAAAGGCTATTTCACACACTCCATTGAACTTACCGTTTTATGGGACTCCATTATCACTGAATTAAAAAGAGGCCTCTCAAACTTCAACACAATACACACTAATTTCACTTTAATTGCAAACTAGGGTGACCATACTTTGGTTCTCGAAAAAGAGGCCAATGTAATTGACACTTGGCATGCGCCTCTAGAGTAATAAATCTTTAGTGATCTAATCAAAGCGTGCAATCAATTTAAGCTAATTAAGTTTATTAAACTTCTTAGTAAACTTTCTAAACAGATTCAGAGTTGCAGTTTCACTTCTGTACAAACAAAATGATATCTCTACTTTGAATCTACTTTTTTTTTCCTTTTAACACCTTTTAAAGTCCCCATGAGTTGCAAAAATGAGCAGTTTTAGATAGATAGAAAGAACTTTGACAAATTTTAATGGAGATTTTTGAATTATAATGAAGAAAATCAAACATTTTTATCTTTCATGGTCATAAATACAGCCAGCATTACACACTTACCAAATACCAAAACACGCTCAGGTAAAGTGACAGCATCCTCTATTTTACTAGCTCTGTCATATGTGCTGTCCAGCCCTCCACCCAAAAATGACAATTCTTTTATGTTACTTACCCCTTGTACTTTGTAGTGATGGTGGATCATTTCATGGTTTTAATCTCATTTATTCATACAGAATAGAGAGGAAAAAGTGTATGATACAATAGAACCAAAAGATGACCATTGTATAACAGCAAACAATGCAAAAAATGTCTATAAAAAAATCTCATGTTACATAATCCACTTGTCAGTTGTCCAGTCATAGTCACAAAACGTTGAAAAACATATGCCTTATTACTAAAATAATGTGAAAAAGACAAACAGGACACATAAAGCCTCATAGGAATGATTTTTTCAATTGAAGATAGGACTCTTGACCAATGAATGAAGAGGAGAGGCGGGTCTTCAATTCAAAAAGTCAATCCAATGAGGCTTTAGGGATTTTTAGGGAACTGGTTGACAGATCAAAAGTATCTCAGCCAAGCTTCACTCCATCATGACCAATGTGCTGGAAGCCATTAACTAACTGGTAAGGCACTACATCCAGTTTTCATATGGTGTAGGTGTACATAAAAAAAGTCCACTTTACTGCACTCCTGCATCCAGCAGGGGGCACTAGCTTCCTTGTTCGAATAAGTGATTTTGTAATTGCAGCATGTTACATAACCCGAAACTTTATAGATATAAATACCCCTCCCTTAGTGTTATGGCGGTAAGAAATCACATAGGAGAAATAACTTAGCTTTCTTTAATGACGGATTACGCGGCATAACAGACGAAGGAAGCCATCACAAGACCTTCGGGAGTGGGAGCCCCATGTATAGAGTCTTCCATTTTCGTCTCTGCGTTGGAAGGAATTTCCAGATTGGATGACGGTATCTCCCATCTGTCCGTCAGCTTCAAAGGTGTGCTGGGCAATGTTCCAAGGCTTTATACTCTGTCTTCATGTGCAGGCCCCCACTTCGGTGAATCATGCCATTCCAAACAAGGAAAAGAAAATCCAATATCATGCTGACTCTGATACACAGAAATAGTATGCAATGCCCATTTCGCAGTTGTCCCTGTCTTGTCTTCTAAAGCTTGCCTTGCAGTTCTAAATGATGAGCCCCTGTACTAAATCTGGCTTTGTATTAGCTGTGCATGTGAGACGAAAGAAAAGTAGATTCATAAAATATTTGTACAGAGCACAGTGACATATTAAACATATACACTTATTACAACTTCTATTGCAATGAGGGCACCTAGCAAGAACAAAGCTGCTTTTGTTAACTGTGAGCGGTGACATTCCATTAATGCACAAATCATCCATGATGTGACTGACAAACGTCATGGCTCAGTGGCTTGGGTCAACCTGTGATTCATTTATTTTGATGTAAAGTAGCTTTGACAGACATGATGGTGCTGTATGTGATGTCTGGCTTGCTGGTTAGGCAAGAGGCTGAACCCTCAGTGTTTCACATGGTGTGCACTATTCATTGTGACAGCAATCACGTCATTACATGTGTCAGGTAATAGCAGCTACCCAATCAGATGATGATGCCTTACACCTTTCACAGACCCCCAGAGTACAGAGGAGAGGCGCTATAATGCCGTGCCTGATCTTGCACTGTCAATTGTGCAGCACAGCCACATACCCTTAAATGCAGGTGGTGGGATCTCAATGCATCAAAAGGGAGAGGCTGCTCTACCAGCCAATGAAGTTCTGCAGCATTGGGATTGAATATGTATGAGGTAAATTAGCATACTTCATATATGGATTGTGAAGAACACCCAGCTTACACAGGGCTTTATCTCCCCCAGGACGCTAGATGGCAGCGAGCCCAGGCTCATAGTCCAACATGAGTGCCCACAGGTCATGCCTGGGTATTTTAGTTCAAGGGGACAGCCCTGTTGGGTCTCTTGGGGGCCAACAGGGGGAATTACAAGATTGGAGAGTCCCTATGTCATTGGGTTTCTATCTCATCCGGAAGTGCTAACAGACCACGTGTGCGGAAGATTGGGTGGCTAAAATAAAAGGGATTGCCTACCTTGCATCATAGAGCCAGAGGAGGACGTGGACAAAGCATGTGCGGAGATGTGGAGGGATCAGCAACCAAAAGAGAGACAGAGAAAGAGAAAAAACAAAGTATTGTTGCTTTATTGTGCTTATTGTGCTAATTGCATATACTTGTGGCTATTGTGGTGGGAAACGCTTGGTTCAAAGAATTTCCCATGAATGAAAGACATTTTGGCTTTTAACTTGTGTGCTGAGCTTACTTGTGTTGGGTGTTTGGGATGCTGGAGCACCCACTGGTGGCCACAGGATGTTTCAGGCTGATGTTCAAAGTGTGCTCACGTACGCATATTTACAAGGTGATTGTGATTTATGAAGGGTAAATTGTGTAGAAATATACATACACCAGATTTTATAAATCTAATTTTTTTTTTTTGCCATACACATTTTCCAATTTTTTTGGCGAGTGCATATTTTCATGCTCAGATCCATGCAAAGTTTTATAAATGAGGCCCCAGGTGGGCTTGCCTTCTCTGCGACTCAGCTAAACTGCTAGTGTTTTTCTTCTGTGTTGTCATTTGGGCAAGTGTCCAGACTATGTAGTGATTTTCAATGCAAGCAGTCTTCTTTTCTTCATATCAGGGCAGCTTCTCTTCACAGGCTGTGTGGCACCCAGTGATTATTCACTATCTTTTTATTTTATTACTATTTGGAAAAATTTTATAATTTTTAAATTATAAGAAAGGATGTAAGACTACCAAATTAAATTAATGGCATGGCTATGAATGCAAAGAAACAAGACAGAGTTCCCAGAGAAATTTAAATGGACAAAGGGAGACCTTAACTTCATAAAGATAGGACATCAGATAAGAATCCCACCAAGGTTTAAGCTCCGAGATGTGATCATTCGGGTGTAAAATAAGGTGAATAAAATGACATGTATGATTACCACTGTCAGAAAATGGGCCCATTTAAGAAAGGCCTCAGGATGGAAAAGATCTCCCTTGTGTTGTTATTAAATTTAATTCTCACCTCTTTTGATTAATGAATGATAAGGCAGCTTTAAACTTTGACTGTTTTAATTGGCTAGTGTACTTTCTGATAATTAAAAAGATCATCAAGACTTATTTCAATTAAGTACAGATCTTGGAACCACCCTTCAGTGGGGACTGGGAAAATATAAAATGCTCAGTGGCTTTGAATTTAATAGAGACATTATTTCCTACTTTTCCTGTTTTAATAAGACATAATAAAGAGCAGGCACAGAAATATATGTCTCCTAAATCAAATTTAGCATAGGCAAGTAGAGCCGACTGATCACGTTAATAAAACCGAAATAGTTCATCATATAAAAACTGCTCAAGGAGAATCAATGACTATTTTATAAAACTCAAGGGCTCATAAAACAAGTTTAGCAAAGTCATCAACACCGTACAGCAATGCTCTGAAGATGGTTGACATGGTGCCGGCACTTGGTGTGAAGACTGCAAAACTAAAGAAGAACATTTCAGGAACAAAATGCTTTGTTAGAATTCATTTTGCAATCGGTTCACACATGGCAGACGCATACACCGAAGACACCACTGTACAGATTTCTAAATAGAATGAGGACTTGTCTGAGGCCATCATGTCTATGACTACAGATGAGCTTCTGATATGCTGGCAGTAATCAAACTATGGGTTGGATATTTCAGTTCTAAGAACATAAGTAAATAACAACATTTAAAAAAAGAAATTTGACAAACGAGAGGAGACCATTCAGTCTATCAGGCCTGTTTGTTCAGATAATAGGTAAGCTGTCCCAATTTCTCATCCAAATCCTTCTTGTTGGTGGTCAAGGTTTCTGCTTCAACTAAATGACTTGGTAGTTTGTTTATATAAAGAAATGCTTCAGTCCTAAATTCACTTCCCCTTCATTTCAGTATGTGATTCACTGTTTATTTGACAGAATTCTGCTGCATCTTCCTCATTAATATCTACGAAGATCTTGAAGACCTGAATTATGTTTCGACACAGCCTCCTCTGTTTGAGACTAAACAGGTTTGATTCTCAGAGTCTGCCAGTTTAGGACGAGTCCTTAAGACCTAACATTAGGAACTCATTATGAATGCGCCTTAATTAAAATTTAGTTCTATTAATATTAATATTGTTATTTATATTAATTCTGTTGTTTTAGTAAATGCTTATTTTTATTTTTAAATTTTCTGATGTCATTGTGCTATAATTTTTTTTATCAGTTTACTAAAAGCATCACCATTTTCTGTATTATTTTCATAGTTGTTGCTGCTACCACTTGAGCAGGCAGTGATGTGACTTATGACATCATCACATTGGTATTATAAAAGAAGCCAACATACAATTGTTAGGATTTGGAGTTTCCTGCAAGACAAAATAGGTGTGAGGTCTCCTAAAACAAGCCAGGGATCAGGATTAGAATCCTAATGGGTCTGCCCAGCAGAGACTCGCCTGACTTCATCCAGGTGCCTAAGACCAAGGGTGCCCTGTAGTGGTTAGGATGCATTACTGCAGCCCTCTGTAGAGATTCCTATTTTGGTTTGTTTGGGAAAAATTGTCTGGACAGGATTGGAGCACAAAGAAATGCTTTATGTTGTGTGCCTCAGAAGCTGCACTATGTACAGATAAATCTTGTGTGCTGTTGCACACACTAGTGCCAGCCGTGTGCCAGTCATATTGTGCGACATGCAACCTCCTTGATACCTGAGCACTACGTGCATGACAGGTAATGAGGTAGAGCTGCTTCAACTTTGTCAGTTTGCCGCTGCCAGGACCAGGAGTCAGGACACACTCCCTGGTCTTCCCATGTGATGTGCAGCCTGCCAGACAGACACACAGCTGGGTCCCAGTCTCACTCACCTTCTCCTCTTCAAGTGCGGTGCCACAGGGTGATTGACGGATGACTTGGGTGCACTCCAGGCTCCAGCGACTGACTAAGTCCAGGCCGCTTCCTCCTGCCATTGCTTGTTCCTCGGGTCAGGAGGTACTAAGGTGAGAGAATGAGCCTGAGGAGAGGAGGACCTGGAGGCATGAGCACTGGCACTGCAGCAGAGACACTGTGGTCATTACACCACCAGGGATGTTTAAGCAATACATACACTCCAGGGGGACATTACGCAGGGACACATTTAGCACTTTAACTTATTTACATGCAAAATGTTTCTATTTTATTTTTTCATTGTTCTATGTAAGTTTTGTACAGTATGTTTTGGTACATATACAATTTACATGCAAAAGAGTTCCATTGTTATATTATCACTATTTTATTATTCTATTTACATTTATTTATTTTTAGTTAAATAAGTGATTAACCTGTGTTAGTAGCATATTGTGTGTATGTCTGTGTATGGTGTTGTGAAGGGGGGTGGGCAAACACAAATTTTCTTGCCTGGGGCACCAAATAGGTCAGAAACAGCCCTGCCTATGAGTCTCTGTAGGCTTCAACTGGAGCAGGCCCAAAAATGATGAACTAGAAATATCACAAAAATGTAACAAAACTCTATGAAGATGTAGGATAACTGTAAACCCTTGGCTTTTAATAAAGGGAAGACAAAAAAAATTATTTTGCACAAAATAGAAAAATACAAAAGAAAATACTCAAAAGAACAAAAAGATGCACGGTAGTGTTGCCTAAGGAAGGGAGTCCCAAATGTCCAGTGTTTACTCCTGCCTTGTGCCCTGTGGTAGCTGGGATAGGCAGTAGCACCTTCTGCGACCGTGTTCAGGTCAAAGCAGTTCAGAAAAAGACTAGAATCTTTTAAACAAAGTGCAATAAAAAACAGAAAATACAACATAGAAAGCACAGTACTCACATAAACTTCTATAAATAAGTGATTCCCAACTCCTGAGCCTTCTCAGCTAATTTAAATATCCTGAGGGAGGACTCAGCAGTGATGATGTCAGAGTATCCGCCCACAAAGAACAATGAACATAACTACATTTAAAGAGACAATCCACCATTACAAAAATTACATGTGAAATTAACACAAAAATAACATACAAACAGGGAAAATACAGTAATAGCTCAAAATGAACAGAAGCAACAATAAAACATAAAATACACATAACTTCGACCAAATGGATATCAACAGACTGACACCAAATTGTGCAGTGAACAAAGACAGAGCCTCGAGAAAGTTTTGGTACTTAAACACTTTATAGTCAATTAAATGTTTCACTATGATGAATCTCCAGGTTCAATTATTTCATTATATGAACTTTTGCACTGGTTTACATGTGTAACCATTATTTCAGTGTCACCATTTTGTGTCTTACCATCACTGAGATCATGGCACACCTTGCCATCAAGCTTTTCAGGTATAAAATAAAGATACACAACTGTTTGTTATCCAAACATTGAACCATTCCCCACAAGATGAATTCTAAACAAAATTCATAGGCAAGGTTAAAACACAACTGAGGGTTAGAAGTTTCCCTTTTTCTTTGTCAATAACTTGATTTTCTTCTCTGGCTCGGATATTTATTATGATATTTCCAATTGGTACTTTTTTACTCATCTTGCCTATTAGACTTCATTTCTGCCTGCGACCTTTGATACCTCCATCTCCTGGTCCTTTCCTTCAAAATTAAAAGCAAACTACCCGAGTACCTGCTCATCTGAAGTATTCAGTACATTAATTAGGAACTGACAATATCTTTGACCTCCGGTTATTGGTTTGGTATTTAGTCCTTCAGATCTCAGTGTCACAACCCCTGCCTTTTTCTTGACCACACTTCTGAACATCCCCTAAATCCAGTTTATTTTACTTGTTACATAATTTACTTTTCAGCTTAATTTGGACATGTACATTTTCTAAACTAACACTATACTAAGACTGTTTTGATGTCCTGAACGGGATACAAAGGAATGTGAGATTCTTATGCAGTGCTCTTTACAAAATAATTATATGATGGAGAAGGCATGGCAAATTAATAAAATACACCAATCTTAGAATAGAATAGAATGCCTTTTATTGTCACTATACACATGTACAATGAGATTAAAAGCAGCTCCTCCAGTGCAGACATATATGTAGAACACAACAAATAAATAAACAAATGGTGCAAATAGTTGATGCACAGTTGATGGATAGAATGAAGTCCAGGGGTTGGGGGGTTAGACTGTGTAGTCAGTGCATGTGTGAGTTTAGAATGGTTATGGCTTTTGGGAAAAAACTGTTCTTGAGTCTGTTTGTCCTTGTTGTGATGCACCTGTAGCGCCTCCCTGAGGGCAACAGGTCAAACAGATCAGAGCCAGGGTGGGAGCCGTCCTTGATGATGTTTTTTGCTCTGCTGAGGCAGCGGGAGGTATAAATGTCCATCAGGGACGGGAGAGGGCAGCCAATGATCTTCTGTGCTGCTACTACTCTCTGAAGCCTCTCCCTGTCTGCCATGGTGCAGCTGCCGTACCATACTGTGATACAGTACGTCAGCAGGCTCTCGATGGATGAGTGGTAGAAGGTCAGTGGCAGGTTGGAGTCCAGGTTGTGCTTTCTGAGGACCCTCAAGAAGTGTAACCGCTGCTGAGCCTTCTTGATGACTGCTGTGATGTTGTCTGTCCAGGAGATGTCAGCGGACATAAGGGCGCAGAGAAACTGGAAGGTATGAACCCTCTCCGCACACTCGCTGTTGATGTAAAGGGGGGCTAAGTTGGTGCTGTGCCTCCTGAAGTCGACAATGATCTCTTTGGTATTCCTGGTGTTCAGAGCCAGATTGTTCTTTGAACACCAGGCTGCCAACTTCAGGATCTCCTCTCTGTAAGCTGACTCGTCTCCATTTGAGATGAGTCCGACCACTGTGGTGTCGTCAGCAAACTTCACGGTAAGGTTGTTGTTGTGGGCCAGACTGCAGTCATGGATGCAGAGACAGTACAGGAGGGGCTCAGCACACAGCCTTGTGGGGTACCCGTGTTCAGTGTGCGAAAGGAGGAGAGGTGGGGGCCGAGTCTCACAGTTTGGAGCCGGTTAGTAAGAAAGTCTTTTATCCAGACACATGTGAGAGGGGGGAGGCCAAGAATAACCAGTTTGGTGATGAGAATGTCAGGAATGATTGTATTAAAAGCTGAACTGTAATCCACATAGAGCATCCGGACATAGCTCTGCTGCTGCTCCAGATGGCTCAGCACAGAGTGGAAAGCTACGGCGTCTTCTGTGGATCTGTTTGTGCGATATGCGAATTGGTAGGGATCGAAGTCTTGGTGGAGATAGTCCTAGATGTGCTGGAGAACCAGTCTCTCGAAGCACTTCATGATTACCGGAGTGAGAGCCACAGGACGATAATCATTTAGGCTGGTGATGGGAGACTTCTTCGGCACTGGTATGATTGTGGCTGATTTTAGGCAGGACGGAATGACTGCCTGGGCTAGGGAGAGGTTGAAGATTTTGGTGAAGATAAAGGTGAGCTGGTGGGCACACACTCTGAACACCCTACCAGGTACTCCATCTGGACCGGCAGACTTCTTGGGGTTCACTGCCAGAAGCACCCGTCTGACATCGTGCCCCTTTACAGTGAGTGGAGTGGTGCAGGAGCCCGGTGAGGGTGGGAGCAGGGCTGGAGCAGGTGAGTGCTGCTGTTGTGATGATTCAAAGCGAGCAAAGAAGCAGTTTAGCTCCTCTGGTAGCGGTGCACTCAGATCTCCTGTTGTTGCATCACAGCCTCTGTAGTTTGTGATGTTTTGTATTCCCTGCCACACCTCCCATATATTGTGGCTGGACAGGTGGGACTCTATGCTCCTCTTATGGTCCATCTTGGCTTTTTTAATTCCACTTTTCAGAGTGGCTCGGGCAGCCCTGTGCAGAGCTCTGTCACCTGACCTGAAGGCAGCGTTGTGGGCTCTGAGGAGTGTATGGACTTGTCTGGTCATCCAGGGTTTCTGGTTTGGGAAAACTTGAATGTTTTTGTCCACAGTCACATTTCCGATGCAGTACCTGATATAGTCCAGTACCGTTCCTGTGAATGTTTGCAGCTCTTGGTGTTCAAATATATCCCAGTCTGTCTTTTCAAAGCAGTCCTGTAGTTTGGAGAGTGCATTTTCAGGCCAGGTTGTAACAGTCTTTATGGTGGGCCTGGCACTGCGTCTGAGGGGGGAGTAGGTTGGGGAGAGCAGGAGAGAAAGATGGTCGGACTGGCCGAGTTCGGGGAGGGGTATGGCTCTGTACGTGTGCCTGATGTTGGAGTAAACATGGTCCAGAGTGTTCTCCCTTCTAGTAGAACACTTAGCATGTTGATACAATTTTGGGAGTACAGTCTTCAAGTTGGCCTTGTTAAAGTCTCCTGCAATTATGTGAGCACTGTCAGGGTGGGCTCGCTGCTGTTCATTAATGGTGTTAAGCAGGAGAGAGAGCGCTGTGTTTACATTGGTATCGGGTGGAATGTACACAGCCATGACAATCACTACTGTTAGCTCTCTCGGTAGAAAAAAAGGCCAGCATCTTACAGACATGCACTTGAGATCAGGGGAACATTGTTTGTCTATAATTGTCCTGTTGTTGCACCAGTTCTCATGCACGTAAATACAGAGCCCCTCAAAATCTTATCAGGCAACTGGTATTAAATGTGTAATACACTCAAAAGTCCCAAAATATATCAAAATGTCTTACAAGAGAGAGAAAATCATAAAAGTCTGGCTTGTAGAGTCAATCCAGAGCAAAGAATCTTTATAAAGGAAGGAGATTTTGCCAAAAAATAAGGCCAAAAGGAGTTGTGTAAAGAACAATCCAAAGTGTAAAAGTCCCAGCACCCAGTCCAAGACAAAATCCAATAAACTGAAGCACAGAAAATCTAAGAAACTTGAAAAATGAAGACTTCAACACTTCAAACTTAATGCTCCACTGCTGGAGTTCTCTTTCTACACGACTTATAAAACCAGAAGAAAAACCCATCAGCAGTGATATCAGAGTGGCCTCGCCTCCTGGAAGTCCATCAGAAAACTATAGAACATAGATTCTTAAACATTTGGTTTGGGAACCATTTTGAGTTGGGTGTTGTCTGAATTTGGGTCTTGATTCACAGTAGTACTCAATGGGAAAGGGTTGCGTATGGTGTGTGAAGTGTCTTGCAACTGCTAGCTGTGAGCACTTTAAGCAAATGCTCTCCAAGGCAGTAATTCTCCAAGGGGGACAACTGCTACACGTTTAAAAAGAAACATCATAGTTATTACACAATACATCCATCCATTTTCTAACCCGCTGAATCCGAACACAGGGTCACGGGGGTCTGCTGGAGCTAATCCCAGCCAACACAGAGCACAAGGCAGGAAACAATCCCAGGCAGGGTGCCAACCCACCGCAGGACACACACAAACACACCCACACACCAAGCACACACTAGGGCCAATTTAGAATCGCCAATCCACCTAACCTGCATGTCTTTGGACTGTGGGAGGAAACCAGAGCGCCCGGAGGAAACCCACGCAGACACGGGGAGAACATGCAAACTCCACGCAGGGAGGACCCGGGAAGCGAACCCAGGTCTCCTAACTGCGAGGCAGCAGCGCTACCACTGCACCACCGTGCTTCCCTTACACAATACATAAATATATCAAAATTAAAATAGAAACATGAAGAATAATGAAATAAAATCAACAAAAACAAAAATTAAGCAGGAAAAGGGCCTAAATCCTGGCTGACATGTAATAATTACAATGGACTTGGTTGTGTTATTTGAATATTAGCAGCATCTGCTCTGTTGAATCATCAGCTTAAGGGAGTGAAAGAAAATGGATCAGACCGAGATATGCATTTGTAACACCTTCTGTAAGTCAGGGATTTCAGCCTTACGTTATACAATCAGCCAGTTTGATGCTACTGTCTGGCATTCCTTTCTGTTAGGACTTTACCTAAATACAAGTCAGTGCAATTTATTTGACTTGGATTTCCAATTTAGGGCATGGGGAATTGGACTGTGTCCCAGCACCAATGGGTAAAAGCCAGGAACCAGATCAATTAATTTCTGGCCATATGAACACAAACATAGAGACATGGTGAGGTTACTTAGAAATGTTGATTTAGTGTTTAGAAACCAACATGAGGAGAATTGGAATGAAAGTGACCAGCATGCGCTGTGGGCTCCATTGTGCTGCCCATAGAAAGAGTGCCATACAGGTGTATCTGATGGCACATCTCTTATGATTCTATGTATTATATGAACACACGAGCAAAAGAAATTTAACAAATAATATGATATGAGCCCATATAATAATAATAATCATCATCATCATTGAAAAATGATTTCATGTTTTGAATTTGCTTTTCTGAGGTGAAACCTAGTGTGGTCTTCTGCCACTTTAGTAAAAATAAAAGGCTCTCTACTTCAGTTTGGTCGAAGCAGAGCCCATCAGTCAAATGAGAGCAGCAGCGCACTGAGGACAGATGAGGCTACTGTAAGCCATACATGTGGAGCCACACAGATTGCTGACAATATGCTGACATCATAAACAGCTCACTCAACAATAAATGCGCTTATTTAAAAATCTGCTTTTTCTGAATAAATAATAACTCAGTTTTTAACATCTGCCACCAGATTGACAACAGCCTTTTTTCTGTATGAAGCATTTTTTCCTTATCTCTCTCTCTTTCTCTCATTTTCTCCATCTGAAGAAATGGAAGTCAGTGTCCTCTGCCAACAGCTCTCCTTTTGGACATGAACAATTATTATTATATAATTATTAACCAATGAACCAGTCACTCGTCTTGTTGTTGAGGAATATGCCAGAATGTTAAACAAAACAGAAAATGTGCTGGTTCAATATGTAAAAATAAAAATGGTCTGGGTACTCTGAGTGAAGTCCTTCATGATGAGAGCTTTGTGCACCAGTGCCCACTGAAGACCTTCCTTTGTCTGATCTCTGGTCTGTTCATAAGGCTCAATCAGTATGGATGCTCAGATTGTGTCAGATCTCCAAGCATTTCACGTGTACATTTCCAGGTCTTTGAAGGCTTGATTTTATTTTTATGTGACTGTTGTGTGCGGAAGCTGGCACATCACAAGAGTTCTAATCAGTGCAGATGTCAATACTGATGACACAGGGTTTGACAAATTACATAATTCTGTGATGACTTTCAGCACAGTTTCACGTTTCCAAAGTATTGTGAGCTCGCTGCACGCTGACACCCAGTAATGTGCTTATTGACCACACAAGTGCTGCGTAAATGCTTTCCAGGTACGGCGAGTTCAACCACAGTCTCTGCCCTTTTTTCTTTTTAGACTTTGTCTTGGTACATAAAATATAAGACTCAGGCAGATGAGCCTCTCTTCTTTTTGTGCAGTCCAAAACACCCACAACTCCTTATTCATTATTTCAGTATTAATGCAAGGTGAGATTGCATTGGTTTGGACATGTGCAGAGGAGAGATGCTGAGTATATTGGGAGAAGGATGCTAGGGATAGAGCTGCCAGAGAAGTGGAAAAGAGAAGGTTTATGGATGTGGTGAGAGAGGACATGCAGGTGATCGGTCTGACAGAGCAAGATGAAGAAGACAGGATGATATGGAAGAAGATGATCCGCTGTGCAACCCCTAAGGGAGCAGCCGAAAGAAGAAGAAGAAGAATTTTAATTTTTATTTGTTGGGGTGAGTAACGGACTACTTGAACTGAGTCACTGGTTATGTCACATTACACAACTGCCAGCACAGGAGTGCACCGTGACTGTCTCTGACTCACTACAATGACATAAATCACGTTGGCGACTGAAAATTGCTGGAAAAGACATGCAATGTGACAAGGCCATTACTGTACTTCACCAGCTCTGCACATTGTCCTAGTTCTAATCTTTCTGGGCTGTTCTCACTGTCTTATCATATGTCATGTATTTCAATTATCATTTTTGTCATGTTACTTTGCATTGTATTCTTGTGTGCTTTCTAAAATTCTTTATGATGGTGGAGGCACTATATAAAATATAAGATCAATTAACTGGTAGTCTCCGCATCAGACTTAGCAGGTTTTGGGATTGGGAGAATGAATGAATAATTCATGGAATTCAATAAGGAAGTGTGCTTAATAGGTAAGAAAACAGGGAGAGACAGTTACTTTCAGAAAGTATTCAGACCCCTTCTCTTTTTTACACATTTTGTTTTGTTGCCGCCTTGTGCTAAAATTGTTTTTTTTTTTTCCTCATCAAGCAACACTCAATACCCCATAATGACAAAGCAAAAACAGAATTTTAGACTTTTTTGCAAATTTAAAAAAGTTTTATTCATTTCCTCAGTGCTAACGTCAGTGTTCGCTAATGAATAAGCTGTTACTGATCTGGAATCCTGACCAATGAATGGAGGAGGGGGGCGGGTCTTCAATTTAAATGCTTGTTCACGTTTGAACATGTTCCATT
The DNA here is from genome assembly GCF_900747795.2 of Erpetoichthys calabaricus. Lineage (NCBI taxonomy): Eukaryota > Metazoa > Chordata > Cladistia > Polypteriformes > Polypteridae > Erpetoichthys > Erpetoichthys calabaricus. The sequence continues at coordinate 311,972,660 of NC_041395.2, forward strand.
TTTGTTCACAAGAGCATTTTCTGAAAGTGGTTGATTTAGCAATATTTTGAAATATTTTGTGTCCGGAACATTCTGAGCATACAACTGGACGACATGATGGGTGGATTACGCGACACGAGTAACATGAGATTTTTCTTGGTGGATATTTTGAAACTATTTTGCTTTTGCCCAATGTTTGTCCCCATATACTTATATTTTATCATAAATTTTAACATGCTCAGATTAATTTTTTTTCTTAGCTGTCATTTCAAACTAACATATAAAAGTATCATTTTTGGTCGGAGTATTTCTTTAAGTCAGAATCCAGCATTAAAAGATTTAACTACCTGGCAGCTACACACATTGACAAAGTAAAAATGTACGCCTGGACCTTACCATTTACCTCAAGAGCTCATCTAATTTAACACCCACAAGCCTTTATATATTCTGACAAAGTTGTTCACCAGAAAAATTAAAGACCAAAAAGCCCCCATGTCATTTTAAAGTGCAAACATTTCTCTCGGTAGTTGAGGTCTGATGTGATGAGCTGTATCACTTTCTCCATCCATTTTGTAGCCCTGAACACCACCGTCTGTCATATCATTTTGGATATTGCTGCAATGCAGTACGAAGAACGCATGATCTTGGGAGAACCTGAAAGAATGGAAGACTCTCCATGATACATCCGTTTATGTACCTGCTTAATCCAAGACCAAAGTTTTGGGGAGATGGAGTCTATTCCAGCGTCACTGGGCACAAGGCAGGAAACATCACCTTATAGGAACAGTTACTAATTTATTCGTAAGAGGAAGAATTAAGAGTAACCAATACACCAGACTTGACTGGGAAAAAACCAGAGATCCTGAAGAAAAGCCTACATGAACATGGGGGACACACCAACTCCATACAGACAATAACTGGGTTGAGACTGGAAGTCAGGACACTGGAGTTGTGAGACATCTGTATGAACCACTCTGCCACCCTGGTCTGCAGTGAACTGAACTGATCACTTGTGACTGGCACTCTCTAAGAAACCCTTTCATTTCCCATTTACGGGGTCCCAAGCAGTCATGCTTTCTCCCTCTCTAACAAATCATCTTGCTAAATCAACAAGCCTGTATTTCCAGAGCACCTCGTCTACTCTTCTTTCACTCGGATGCAAAACATTTTGGATCATTTGTCCCCCAACTGGGGAGACTTTTTTTAGAGAGGTCATAGGTTTTCTCTTAAGAATACAAATCACTGCTTTTTTTTGACAGATGTGTCCAGGGGTCCACTGATCGAAAGCAGTGTCCAGTTACTCCCACTAATCATATTATCACGCTTTCCTAGACAAAAGGTCAAGAGGATAAGCAGCCCCAAACCGAGGTGAGCACAGCACGAGACTGGGGAAAAGAACCTGAAGCTGGCACAGTCTAGACGGCAGGGCTTACACACACCAGGTCTGTGCCATCTGGGCCTTTCATCTGAAGGCTTGGCTGGATTTTTAGTATTTAAGCTTGGGATTGTCACCTTGGCACAGGTGCATAGGGCAAGAGCTGGGATTAAAGTGCGTCTGAGGAATGTGTTTTTCTTGGAGTTGGGTGGGTGATGGTTGTGACTTAGAGTGAGAAGTTGAAAATGTGCTCACCAGTAGACAGGCTGTATGGGGGTACAGTACATGTGACCCGATGGACACTTTACTTCTGTATGTGTGGATTTACAAAGCTATGTCACATCTAGTGTAAATCCACTAGAAGTCAATACAACACGGCAAAGTGTTAATGAGATTCCATGAAGAAATAATGAAATCTACGTTTATTATTTCGAGACTGCAGTGATTGTATTCCATTACTAATGTGGCATTGTCCCATACAGAGTGGCAAAGCACTGCTGCCTCACTGCTCCAGGAATCCACCAGCCTGGTCATTGCCTGCATGGACCTTACATGTTAGTCCCGTGTAAGAGTGAACACTCCAGTTTCTGTCCACGTCTTGAATATGTGCCCATTAACTTTACTGTGGACGCTACATTACCGCTGCGTTAGTAAGTGTTGGAGCTGGTCACACAAAGGACTGGCATCACTTCCCAGGCTCATTTCTGCCTTGTACCCAGTCCTGTAACTGAGAAAGTGAATCCAGAAAATGGAACGGATGGATGGGAAATCCATTTGGTCAACAATGGAAAAGAAATGTTGGTTCACGGGGATCTGAACTGCTGCTGGCATGAACATGGATGGTGGAATTTTTAAAAAATTACTACGCTTTCTATGCAATCATGCAGAACTTTACAAATATGACGTGTTTTGTAAAACAACAGGATCAATGTTGATGGAAATTATTGCTACAGCTTATAATTATAAACAAGGTGGTTTCCATTTTTATTTTTTCTCATTGAACACCACCATTGTTGAGCTAAGCCATTCTGGAAAAAGAATTCAGTAATGAAATATTATTACTATTTATTATTATTATTATTATTATTAAACTGGACAACAAATATTTTCAAAAGTTTTGTTTCCTGAAAATTTATGGCGATTGTGATAGACAGCTTCAAGCTGAACACAAATATAATTTCAGATTGACTGTATCACATAGGGATTTGGAGAAAAATGAAAGTAACTTGAATTTAGTGTGTTTAATCGCTTAATGATGCTGACACATTGCATTAGTTCAATACTGCTGCTTTTTATTTCTACTCAACGTCTTATGCTTCTTGCCTCAGTGTCCAACAATAGTTGGCCAGCATTGATGGATTGCGTTTGGCCCTCATACAGCTTTTGCAATGTTCTGGTGAAATCTTATGTCATGTTCTTCACCGACTGCTCCAAGATTAGCAGGGAAGAAGTCCAAATGTGAATGCAGAAAATGAATCTTGATCAACATGTTGCACTTCATGGTTTTGTATACTTGAAACCTGTAGTCAACCTGCTGGATGGAGTTTGGTGCTCTGGAATTGTCAGAAAAACTCTCAACAACGTTCTTGAATACCTTCCATGTAATTTCCTCAGGAACTACCAGCAGATCTTCAAACTGCATATCACTGATGACCAACAAAAATGCCTTCCTTAATCTCGGCAAAATTTATTCAAGGAGACATCTGTCTCAAATATTGAAATCCTCGACCTTCCTCATTCATCGTTTTTATGAAGTGTTTTTTAGTTTTATAAGAAGAAGAGGCAAAAATATCTTTTTTTTTTTATAGACACTTCTGCCCTGTAACTAAATGCTTATGGAGGGACCAATTCTTTTTTTTTTTGTGATCAAATTTTTATTGATAAAATGAGAAAGGAATCCAGAAAAAGGAAACCAACATTAATAACTCATTTTTGGGGTATGTAAAAACAAAAACACCCCCCGTTGTCCTCTTGCAGCTTTTTAATGTATTGAGACTTTTAGCCTGGCTCTCCAATTTGCAATACTCGGAATATCCGAGCTGCAGTGCCACTACTTTTAGATCTTCACAGATGTTCATTGGAGCTGTTGTAATGCATACTGTACGTTTCAAAAGCGGTTCCATATTTTCATATGTTATTTTTTCTCAAGTTTACTACATAACCAATGGGTATTGAAGGGTGGACATTGCCATTGTGTAACACGACTGCTTTCAGGCTTAATAGTGACAAATCAATAAAAAGATACCATCATTGTGGGTCATGTTCAAAACCCAAAGTTGTGCCTGGACTTAATAAAACAGCTTACTTTATGGAAAACGTATTAGTATACCTAAAATATGAGACAGGAAATTACAAAAATAGGCAGCTGTGATAAAACAGTACAAGACAGGAAGGGGAATTTTATGACACATAATCCATAAGAATACACCCACAAGTTTTCAAGGAGAAAAATCATTATTGTCCAGTAATCTTATTTATTACTACTTATCTTAGACGGGTTGAAATCTAAATAATTAACCTGGACCTCAGGGTTAATGTTTGCAGAGCACCATCTTTTAGAATGTGTTTTCAAATGCATGTAGTAATAAAATGCCTTACTACAAATGTTTGTGATGCACCAACTATTGGGATGCCACATGTAATGCATTTTATTACTACAAGGATTTGCGATGCTTCATCTTTTAGAAAGACAGATGTAGCAACCAGACAAACGCACACAGACACAAAGACTGCTGTAGTATTAGTAGCAGCTTTTTTTTATCATACATTATTCCAAGTTTTAAACGACTCACCCAATTCAGGTCAATGTGGGGCCAGATGTTGACACACACCAACATTGACTGGGACACCATTTCCTCACAAGGCACACTCACACAAATGCATACACTCACTCATATGTGGCCAGTTGCAAATAAGCCAAACAACATTTCTTTGGGATGTATTGGCAAAACCAGCAAGCCTTAGAGAGATGGGCAGAACATGAACATGCCAGCAGAACTGGCAAACACTCTGGAGCTGTGTGGCTGCTGTGTTAACCACTGCACCGCCAGGCTAATAATAATAATAATGATAATAGTACCAACATTAATAATAGTTATCTTGTATAGATAATAAATTTAAAAAATTATTTTTATAAATATAACTTATTTAACACAGCATTCTCAAACCTGCTTAATTCTATTGATATTTGACATGGGGGACAGAGCCTATCCTGGCAGAATCAGACACAAGGCAGTCGTGAGTGTGGTGCAGGTTTGCTGCAGGGCTCACTCTCGCACACACAATCACACACATGCTCAATCACATGGGGGCCAATTTAACACGCATAATTTTGCAGTCCCAGACATCAGGAAACTTGCAGATTCCACTCAGACAAAGACCAGATACAGCTTTTGATCCCAAGACCCAGGCACTGAGATGTAGCACCACCATGCGGCCCTACTGTTACTATTATTAATATTTTTAATAGTTGTATCCCATTCAACATTGCTTGTTACTTTGTTTACAGCTAAGTCTGTACAGGCACTTGAGTCTATACTGGAGAAAATGGCTAATAATGCATTGAGAGATTTTTGTATTTGGTACACTGTGTTAATTCCCCAAAGTGAAATTGTCTTTTTGCAGGGTCAGCCATTGTACAGCACCCCTGGAGAAATTTTCAGGTTAAGGGCCTTGCTCAAGGGCTCAATGGAGTAGGATCTCTTCTGACAGTTAATGGGATTTAAACCTCCATCCTTCCAAATATCAGTGCAGATCCTCAGCCTCACTCCACCTATAATGAATGATAATAATCCATCCATCAACTTTCTGAACCAAATTAGAATCACAGTGTTACTAATAAAATGGTAATAATTAAATTAGTATTAGTATAATAATTATATAACATAGCATTTTTAAACTTGCTTAAACCAGTTCATGGTGGTGGGGGTCTGGGTCTATCCTAGTAATGTCAAGGTTTAAGACAGGAACCAGTAGAAATGAATAAACAAGTAGCAGGATAAGCACTAGCTCTTTAAAATTGTGACTTTGGAAAAGAGGGAATGGAAAATGGACATATGGTTAACTGGGTAAATAAAAATAATAATCATAATTGTAATAATAATAATAATCACCAAAGCATCTATTAATTTTCCATTTCATCTTTATTATTACTAGTAGTAGTACATAGTATTCAAGCTATGTTCCTAAGACACGCATGCTAGTAGCCTCTAAACCGGTCAGTGTGTGTAACTAACGTCCCTCTTTGGCTGGTCCTGCCTTGTCCTCACCACAGTCAAGATAAGCTGCAGCTGCCCATGAGTCTTTTCTAGAGAAAACAGATTCAAGGGATTGATGGCAGGATGGGCATCACAAAAATGCAAAAATGCAGGCTCAGTAATTACTTTCTGCTGCTAATAATGAGAAACAAATAAAAAAATGGAAACCAAATCTAATAATACTAGATTGCTGTAATATGTTCCTCAGAGGAGCAATCAATGTAGGTTTGGGAATTTAAGCAGTAAGTATAGAAAACTGGGGCACAGCAAAATGGCAGGGGGAGATAAGCTTTTGTATCGTATCAGAAATTAACAAAAAAAAAAAGTCCTTATTGCATTAGGAAATTGTTGCTCGGCTACAGCCTCCAACACACCCTGCAGATATTTCAATAAGTGGGATTAACTAAAAATCTAACGCAATAAACTCACAGGAGTAGAGGCAAGTATGACACAGTGATGTGGTGTTAAGGCTTTGAGGTTGTGGGTTCAAATCCCACTACTGACACCACGTGACCGTTAGCAAGTCCCTTCACCTGCCTGAGCTCCAATTGAGAAAAACAAAAGAAATGTAACCAGTTGTATCTCAAATGTTGTAACTCACCCTAGATAAAGTTGTGAGGTAAATATAAAAGGATTTACTGGGTATGGACATTATGTCATGTCATTTTGTAACCCACTTAATTGAGACCAGTGTCACTGGCTTGGGGAGGATGGGCTGCTGCTGGAATTAACCCTGGACAGGGCGTCAGGCCATCAATGGTCAAATACAAACACACACACATCAAACACACACTTGGGCCAGTTTAACATTGCCAACTCACCTCACCGCCATGTCTTTGCACTGCGGAAGGAAATCATAGCACTTGCAGAAATCCCACATAGACACAAGGGAGAACATGCAGACTCCACACAGGCAGGACCTCAGACATGAACCCTGGTCTTCTTACTGCAATGCAAGAGCATTACTTTTTTGGGGGGGGGGGGGGGGGGGATTTTATTGATTTTAATAACAAATAACATTTAATACAAATAAGTCAGGTTTTACAAGACTTGGTTCAATACGAATCAGAAGCACCACTACTACTACACCACCATGACATCCATGAACATTATATTTTGATTTATAATTTTGGTAGGATTATCAAAAAATAATTCTATCAAAAAATAAATTTCTATTTGTATCAGGTCTGGGCTAATTTTTTTTTTTTGTTATATTTTTGTCCTTATTGTTCACAACATCAGTGGAGCTGGCATTCAGTGCACCTAAATGGTCAGAAAGCTGCACAAACAGCATTGATTTTAGAAGCAAGTGCCGCCCACGTCTGATCGTGTTACTGCAAGGGCACGCATTGTGGCCTCTTCGTGACAACTTACCTGCTGGATTATCCATGCAACAGAGACTGCCAGCATGGCAAGCCTTGACCTAGAGAAGCAGGCAGAACAGAAGCCATTGAAAAGAGCAGGAAATTATCTTTTATTGGAATCCACAACCCGTACTCAGAAATCAAAAAAGACAGGCTGGAGGTCAGAAGGCAAGCACGCAAACTAGGTGAGGGTATCAAAGGCAGAGCCTAACAACAAACAAAATGCCAGGACCATAAGGACACTTGTGAGTTCCCCCTATACCCGTAATGGACTATTGAAACCAAACCTGAATAAAAAGACACTTTAGTAACAAATACATAATACAAGGAAAGGGAATGAAAAAAGAGGCAACAGAGTAATAATAAAAAATAATAATAAATATCTTAATGCTACTTGGGCATTACTAAACAAAAATTATTCCCCTTAATAAAGGACAGGGTGACCATTAGATTCACTATTAACTGGAAATTGAACGCTTTCCTAACCCTCTCAAACACTTAATAGCCTAATGGCAGGAAGGGACTTGCAAGCTTTGCCTTAGGACTATTTCCAAGGAATCACTTCCAGGGTCACGAATGGCCAAGGAAGCTCTTCGGGTTACACTCCTCCAGGTATTCCTGCAATTCTTGACCCCCAGTTCTTCCTTAAAGACACTTCACGTCGTCATGGGTGTCGCTTCTACTACAACAGGCCTTCCGGCTGCTATCTACTGTACTGGGAGACTTCGGTATGATGTGTGGAAGTCTCCCCGTTGCCTTTTCATCCCCAGGTACCATTTTAATTACACTGAGGCTGGTGCTTACCATCTGTGTAATATTTAATAGATGTTTTACCTCTCAGTTATAGCAGGGAGCCAAGTGTCAGTGTCCACAGTTTCTGCCCTGGCCAAGCCTACTTTTATAAATCAGTGACAAGACAACTCCGGCATGCTGACCTTCGAGGCACAGTCTCAAAGTAAAAGCCATATGTGAAACTGGCCAAAAAAAGAAAGAAAACGTTTGGACGTGGGCGGCACGGTGGCGCAGTGGTAGCACTGCTGCCTCGTAGTTAGGAGACCCGGGTTCGCTTTCCGGGTCCTCCCTGCGTGGAGTCTGCATGTTCTCCCCATGTTTGCGTGGGTTTTCTCCGGGTGCTCCAGTTTCCTCCCACAGTCCTAAGACATGCAGGTTAGTGTGTGGGTGGGTGTGTGTGTGTGTGCCCTGCGGTTGGCTGGCACTCTGTCCGGGATTTGTTCCTGCCTTGCGCCCTGTGTTGGCTGGGATAGGCTCCAGTAGACCCCCATAACCTTGTGTTAGGATATAGAGGGTTGAATAATGGATGGATGGATGGACGTTTGGACATTGGACAGAAGATGACTGGAAAAGTGTATTATGGTCGGCATCCTGGAGCCATCTGCAGATGACACTGGTATTTGGTGCGTATTGAGGAAGAAGTCAACTGAGGACCTGTAAGCCATTTGTTTCTCACACTACACACTCTGATGTCCTCATCCCCTTATGCAGTTGTCCCTCTGGGCCTTCTCCTTCTTTTTCTATCCTGGTTACAGCCAGCGTGGGCCTCTTCTCTTAAGACAGTAATATGTATGAAATCTCCAGATTCTTGGCAATCTTTCTCAAAGAACAGCCTTCATTCAGCAAACAAAAACAAAACAATAGACTGCCTTGTTTCTCAAGAAAGTGGCTGCATTTTAGTCATTTTTGAACCCGGAACTGAAAGTTATGCAACCCTAAAGTACCTTGCAACCCAAGTGAACAGAATAACAGGTTCAAGCTGTGCTAATGCAATTCCTAAGGTTTCTCTAATAACCCATTGACATTTATACTTGACTAATTAAAGATACGCTGAGGAATTTGACCCTTAGGACACTGAAGCGATGACTCCTGAACCATATGTGGATAATTAATTAAAAATCAGTCATGTCAAGCAGTAATGGTCTTTAGCATCATTAGTACTCTCTTTGCTGTATTTTAAAATCAATTTATAGGTATTAATTTCTGTCAAAATCATGAACATCTCTGGGTTTGTCCAAACGTTTGACTGGTAGTGTGCTCATATATATTTGCTATTATATTACAAGGCCTCACTTAAAAGATGGCATAAGTTTGGTCTGATAAATAGTTTAATTTTTCCATCTCTTTACCCAGGCGGGTTAACTGCTTTCTGGCTGTCAGTACCCATCAGTTCAACATATGTGGATCTCTTTGGGCCCATTCACACCTAAGCATTTTTCTAGTGCTAGACCAGAACGCTCCTAAACCTTGTAAAGTTATTTGCCATTGTTTTCAATAACACTAATGTATTATTTTTGATTATTATTACTATTCACATCTAAGGTTCACTTCCCAGGTCTTTCCTGTGTGGAGTTTGCATGTTCTCCCCGTGTCTGCGTGGGTTTCCTCCGGGCACTCCGGTTTCCTCCCACAGTCCAAAGACATGCAGGTTAGGTGGATTGGCGATTCTAAATTGGCCCTACTGTGTGTGTGGATGTGTGTGTCCTGCGGTAGGTTGGCACCCTGCCTGGGATGGTTCCTGCCTTGTGCCCTGTGTTGGCTGCGATTGGCTCCAGCAGACCCCTGTGACCCTGTGTTCGGATTCAGCGGGTTGGAAAATGGATGGATGGATGGATGGATTCACACCTAAGTGTTTTAGCAGCAAGCGCATTAGAAGTCTCTTGCATGTAGCAATTTTCGAACGATTTTCAGCCAGACTCTTGTTCCATTGTAATCAGTGTTAATCCTAGTAAAATGCTTGTTAAAAAAATTAAATAAAATACTGTTTCTGAAGCATTATTACAGGAGGTCAATGCCTCTTTCTGTGGTTCATTCATGTGAAAGGGCAAAACAATGCCAGTGTTGTTTTAGCACGTGATTGCTTCGGTCATTTAGTGACAGGGAGAGGTCAAGTACACGTGTAGATTGCAATGAAGTGACAAGAACTGATCAAAAGTTAGAGACACACATTTAGTTTTAAACAAAGCTGAAGTTTAGTAGGTTTAGCAAAGATATTTTAACATATAGGCAGAGGAGTTGCACATGTTCTCCCCATGCATTTCTGGACTAATTTATATTAATGAATGTGCTCAGCTGTGGATGTCTACTTGTTTAAACAGAAAATAACAGTGATGTGTCACTTCTCAGTTAAGAAAATACATTGAGTCCTTCATGTGCTGTGAAGTAGTTAACATCCATCCCATTTATCATCCCCCAACCTGGGCCTACAGGTGTGAACAGTCCACCACCAGATCACAAAATGGCTATAACAGAGTAACTTTATTTAAAGGATTTTGTTACTAAATTGCACATAACATATTCTTTTCTGATTGGGTGGCACGGTGGCACAGTGGTAGCACTACTTTCTCACAGTAAGGAGACCAGGGTTCGAGTCCTGGGTCCTCCTTGTGTGGAGTTTGCATGTTCTCCCCGTGTCCATGTGGGTTTCCTTCAGGTACTCCAGTTTCCTTCCATAGTTCAAAGATTTAGGTGAATTGGTGACACTAAACTGGCCCTAGTGTCTGTTTGGAATGTGTGTTTGCCCAGCGATGGACTGGCGCCCTGACCAGGGTTTGTACCTGCCTTTCACCCTGTGCCAGCTGGAATAGGCTCCGGCACCCCCTGCAACCCTGGTCTGGGTTAAGTGGAAAATGATATGACATTCTTTATTGATTACCTGCGTGATTTTGCCCTGTAAATGGCCTTCATACTGTCCACCATGTTGGCCTCTTGCCATACACATAGTGCTGCAGCAATGATCACTGACTGTTTGTAACCCTAAAATGGGTGAAAAAAAATGTACCCTTTAGGACATGCAGGATTAAATGTATACTGCAGCAAGTAGGAGGCACCACAGAGCTCCAAACCTCAGACACGATCATACCAACTCAGTAATGGGTTCAAACTAAAGCACTTTTATTATAGTCATGTCCTTTTAACTAACCACAATACCATTTGTCCTTTCCTCTTCCTTCACTACTCCAGCAAGTTCTCCAGCAAATTCTGTCCTCTTCCATTGGACTCCGGGCTCTTGAGTAAGGTAAGGTGGCCTCTTTTACATTTGATCAAGGCCATAGGATGACAACCGGGAAGCACCTTCAGGCCAAGTTGAAGCTCCTGTGGAAGATCAGCCTTGACACAGACACCAGGGGCCTCATGTATAACACGTGCGTAGAACTCACACTATAACATGGCGTAAGCACAAAAACAGGATTGTGCGTACGCACAGAAAAATCCAGATGCAGGAATCTGTGCGCACACAAACTTTCACGTTCTTCCACTACATAAATCCCGATTTGCGTGAAAAGTAACGCACGTGCACGCGCCTTCTGTCCCGCCCCAACTCCTCCCAGAATTGCGCCTCTTTGAATATGCAAATCAATATAAATAGCCTTCTGTGAAAAGACAATGGGAAAAGCACAGGGGAAAATATAAGAATTTCAGCGAATACCAAGTGGAGGCAAAGGAAAAACGTACTATTTGTTGGTTTAAACAGTGGTATAATCAACAAAAGGAAGCTGATCGAGTGACAGAGTGTCGGAGAAACTCGAAGGCTCAACTTCACAAAGTCGCACAGTGCCCGAAATAAAAAAGAAATCACATATCAAAGTCGCCGTGAAAAAGCGAGTCGTAGCCCACCGTCTGAGTGTCATATGAAAGCTTATTAGGGTACAGACAAAAAAAGGCACACAGTGGGGAAAAAAGCACGAAATGTCAACTTTAATCTCGAAATTTCCACTTTAATCACGTAGTTTATTTTACCATTAAAGTAGAACATCATAAACTTCATCTTAAAATCGTTTAATTTACTAGTTTCTCAAATCCCATTGTAACTAAAGTGGCATGTTAAATGCTTTGTTCTGTATTTGATCTTCTATGTGCTCTATGTGTATGAATCACTACCTGCTTTTTAAACGGGCTTTCTCTTTCTCCGACAGGACACATAATCCATTACATTCTTTATATTACAGCTCTCTGAATAATTAAAATACTGAGATGTATACGTGATATCTTTTTCATGATGATAGGAATGAAAGCATGTTATTAAACATGGGAACACGGTGGCGCAGTGCTTGTTCATGTCTCACGCAAGAGGCTTGCTGCGCCATGCGCAACCTTCAATTAAACAATTTATCACAGCAGTACTGTCTCTTTCAAACGTACTAACCTCCAATTCCTGTCCTTACTTTTCTTTCTCCAAAAACTCAATCGCCACACAATAAGCTATGTAATAGACGTGAAGCCATCTGTAAGCTTAGAACTTCGATTCTTCAAAACTTTTAAGGAACATTGAAATATCTTAGTAGTACGTGTTTAATTATTATATCCGTCTATCTTTCCAGTGTCGCGTCAGCACCAGCAAGAATACAGCGCAAGGCAGGAACAATTACTGAACCAGCTAGCGCTGCGGCACCGTGTCCTCACATGTTTAATTATTAACAGTACAGATTATTTAAATGAAGTTAAAGTTTTATCTGTATAATATAATCAACATGTTTTGCTGCATTTCGTTTTAGAAATGAATACCGTCATCACATGTAAATACGCGCTTTATAAAGTGGCGCAGGTTGTGCAATATTATAACGGTAGTGCAAGTTTACAGTGGGGTAATTGTACTTATAAGTCCAAACAGTTCTACAAGGAGCACTTGATGGACTGATTTAGTGCCTTTAGAGTTCTTGGGATGAAACTGTTTCTAAACCGCGAAGTCCGTACAGGGACTAAAGCGTTTGCTGTGGCTCAGGCAGCATCTGCTTCATGCTGTATACCGATAATTCTCTTTCCAATCAGCTGCTGCTGTGATTTCCCACTCAGATACAGTGATATAAATACTCCGAGTGGTGCAGTGAGAGTAATGTGGAAAAAGATGATCTGCTGTGGCAACCCTTAACGGGATCAGCTGAAAGAAGATGCAGTGAGAGTTACAACGCTAAAGCAGTTATGGTATTTGGAATACTATGGCTACTCCCTGGACCATTATATTGCTACAGGTTAATTACAATCAGATGCATTACACTAATAAACAATATGCAGTTAATTTCAGTGTATTTATAAAGCCGCGCCAGGAATGTGGATTTAAGAAAGAAAGGGTGATCACACAGGAACAGTAGCACTGCTTTGACACTGGGTGCCGCCAGTCTGCAAAACCGGGCGGATAAATTGCGTACGCCAAGGAATTAGTTACCGTGGAAATGTGCGTGGCTTTACACCAAGTTTAGGTTTTATACATCGCGATTTGAGCGTGGAAAGGTTCGTACGCAACATTTCTGTGCGTACGCACCGTTTATACATGAGGCCCCAGGACACACGAGTCCCAAAATACACAACACACAGTGCCCAAACCAGCAAAAATAATGCTCACTGTCTTCTTTTCTCTCAGTCCTCTCTCTCTTTCCTGCCACCTCCACTCCTCTCCCACAAGCTCCGTCCTCTGCCTCCCGACTCCGACTCCTCGAATGGAGTGAGGCGGCCCCTTTTACATTGTACCCGGATGTGCTCCAGGTTCTCGTTGATGGTCTTCCTTCATCCAGGGCTTAACAAGTGTCCAGGCGCCCCCTGGGGGTGGCCACGGGCCCCCACAGGGTTGAGCTTTCAAGCTCTGTTCCCGTGGCCCCGACACCCACCAGGGTGGCTGCCCTTTCGTGGTCCTGAGCCCCAGCCGTCCGCCACACTCCATAGATTAGTAAAGTCAGCACACCGTGGTGGCCCTCAAGAATTTCACCAGGGCTGAATTCTAGAACTACGAGGGGGAGTCAAGCTAAAGTTAGAAAATGGGATTTATCAGAAAATGGAACGAACCTTAACAAAACTGATAGTCATTTCTCAATGTAGTCTTGTAGACAAGACAAAGCCTTTTATTCTGCTGGAACCCAGGCACTTCCAGGCGGGTGGCGCGAGTGCATTGAGAAGGGTGGAGACTACATTGAGAAATTACATTATCAGTTTTTAATATGTACCATTTTCTAACTTTAGCTTGACTCCCCTTCGTACATGTCCCAGGTAATCCTGTGGGTGTGCAAACAGGAAGCAGCCTAGGGGAACACTGCCACCTAACATACCCCAGTCCAGTCCATCCATTATTTCCTTCAATATTGCCAATCCATCCAATATGGCATTTACAGTACCTATAATGTCTGTTCAGCTCTTTTCGCCTCTTACACGTGCTACACACGCTTGACGTCTTCCTCAGATGTCACCAGATGACTGGCTCATTTCCATGCCTGTAGCTCTAGGCTATTTTTTTGTAAAATAACACAATTTTTTTTTTGCTCATTGGGCATAAATGTCTGTAAATATCATAAAGACACTATTACATATTATTGCACTTATATGTGCCTGTAGACACCTGTGTGTAATATTAGAGAATCCAGAATTGTCCTGTAGACTCCCTTTGCAGTAGAACAGGGTTAACACAGCATCCGCACTCACAATGCAATGAAGGAGAGTCCTAGTCCTAGTGCTTTCCCACTGATGAGCCGTATCTTAAGTATGGCCATGTTAGGAGAAGAAAACGTGTTGCACACAGATCCATCGCTGGAGTTTATTTCAATATGAAGCAGACTTCTTACATTGCTCTTGTTCAAATAAACCCTGAGCGGGATGGCGTACTAGAAGTACTGATGAGCTTGCTTTCAGGGATCTTTTTTATTATATCACTTTAAACTGACTTGATAGTTAGACAGTACTATGCAATATAATAATAATAATAATAATTGTAATGTGGCTGGGAAAGCAGACTAATTTCATAAAGACTCTATCTCATATCACTGTATTTATGTGCCTGTAGACACCCATGGGTCATATTAGACTTTTTCAGGATGCTGTCTGAGTTCTTTCTTCATGGAGAGTCCAGAATTGTCCTCTAGACTCCCTTTGCTGTACAACATCTCACAGCCTTCAAAATGGTAAAAGGAAATGATGTGAATCATATTTTCCTTGCAAAATGCTTGAAAAGATGTTTGTTAAACACTAGAAAAAGCTTAAAGATGGCAGAAAATACCCATTAAAATGCCTGGACAAAAGCTTGAATTATGCTTGCAAAATGCCATTAAAAACCTTGACAAGTGACACAAAAATGCTGGAAATGTATAATGCTTAAGTGTGAGCATTACTGCTAATCAGAGTGGTTCTGCTGAGAATCACACACAAGAATGGCAAAAGGGTGCGAGGCCTCCAAAACAGAGATAAAAAGCAGGCTGGACTCCTTACTAACCTGCTCAGATAAGGCTCACTTCCAGGCAGTCTGACTGTCTAGGCAAATGGGATGCTTTTAGACCTGTATAGGCCTCAATGTGGAGAACTGACTTTTAAAGTCCAAAAATAACAGGAGAGCCTCAACATCTCAAAATATGTCTCACCAGTGGAAAAACTGTGGAAACTCTGGCTGGTAAAGAGGTAAGTCCCAAAAGAACTTTATACTGTAAAATAAATGGCAATCCTAAACAAAGCGTCCCAAAAACTCAACCTGTAAGAAAAGTTAAAGCCAGTAATCCAAATCAAAGAAAATACCATACTTACAATTACATTGTACAACAAAGTTTTTGCTTCTTGAACACTGTGTTCACAACACATACTGTTTCAGAGAAATCTTCAGTTTTGTCATGATTTTTTCTTATATTTGTATCCAAACATTTTCGCTCCCGTAAGTGACTTATCAACAACGGTTTGAGCAGCCTGGGCATGTCCAGGCATGGAATCAGGCCAGGCTGGAAGATGTTTTGTGGAAGTTGACATCCTGGGCATGCCTGGGTAGGTCTGAATGAGCTTGATGCTGTCTCAGCATGCTATAAAGTTGGCTTGCATACACCGATCCTGATCATTTGGTTAATATAGATAGTCAGTGTGTATGTATAGTATCAGTATAGTAAAGTATGGTATCTGTAGCAATATAACAGTAGGTAAGCTTGATGCTATAGACGCTTTGGTGTCGGGCGATATGTCTTGTCAATGTCATAACAACCGCGATACATTCTGCTATATCTGATAACACAGTCCGAATTGAACGATTTGGTCCGAGATTTGGGTCTGTCAAAAGCAAAAGCCGAGCTGCTGGGTTCGAGACTGCAGGAATGGTGTTTGCTGTCACCAGGTAAGAAAATTTCTGTGTTTCGAGGCCGACATCATGATATAAATAAATTTTTTGCACAAGTCGACAGTCTCTGTTTCTGTTGTGACATTGAAGGATTGTTCTCGGCCTTGGGTTGTGATCACAACCCGGAAGAGTGGCGTCTCTTCATTGATTTGTCAATGTTAAGTCTGAAAGCAGTTTTGCTACACAATGGCAACGTTTATCCTTCGGTACCTGTTGGCTATGAAGCACACATGAAAGAAACGTATGAGAATATCGAACTGTTGCTGAAGCACGTCCAGTATAGCAGGTACAACTGGAATATCTGTGGAGATCTTAAAGTTGTTGCTCTGTTACTAGGACTACTGCTTGGCTGTACAAAGTACTGTTGTTTCACCTGTGAATAGGACAGCCGTGCCAAAGAGTCACACTATTCTTGACAGAACTGGCCACTCCGTATAAAGTTAGTTCCAGGACAGAAAAATGTGGCACATGAATCGCTTGTCGACCTGGTAAAGATATTTTTGCCTCCTCTTCACATAAAAGTGGGACTCATGAAGAATTTCGTGAAAGCACTGAACAAGGAAGGCGAAGGTTTTCGTTATTTAAGACAGATGTTTCCAAGAATAACTGACACCAAGATCAAAGAGGGCATTTTTGTTGGCCCCCAGATCAGACATGTTATGAGTGACAAGCGGTTTGAAGATCTGTTAGTTGGGCCGGAAAAAATTGCCTGGAAAGCCTTCAAAGACGTTGTTGACAATTTTCTGGGCAATACAGAGCCCCAAACTACATTCATCTGGTAGACAAACTTCTCAAAGCATACGAGACAATGAAGTGCAACATGTCACTTAAGATTCATTTCCTCCACTCACACTTGGATTTCTTCCCCGCAAATCTCGGTGCTGTCAGTGATGAACACGTGAAAGGTTTCACCAGGACTTTGCTACGATGAAGAAACAATACCAGGGCAACTGGAATCAGTCAGTGCTTGCTGACTGCTGTTGGACACTACAACACGATGCACCAGACATTGATACAAAAGAAATTCAGGAGCAAAACAATTTTAATTCTGTTGAATTTAATAGCTTATGCAAAACATAAACGTGACTAAATACGTTATTGTCAGTAAACATATAAATGCCTATTTCTCAGAGTTCCTACGTGATGCAGTAAAACCAAAACTATATTTGTGCATCCCCAGTAGGTACCTGTCACAATCAGCAAAAAATGTTCAGGAAGCATTACTTTTCAAAAAAATTGTTGTGCAGTGTAAGACCTCCAGAACACTTCAAATGAGCCAAATGGGACTCACTGGCCAGCCTTGGGGCAGTCCTGTGATAGACAGGGTGATCCCAGACCTTGGGATTCCAGCTCCAAAACATAGGGAACATAATGACATTTATAAAGATTGACAATAAATATTCCTAAAAGTTAACATAAGCAATAATAAATTAAATATATTGACTACATGATAAATGAACAGAACAATAGTAACAAAAACCTTCATAACAAATGAACAGTACTGGAAAATGTATAAAAAAGACATTTAAATATAAGCCTGGCTAAAACATAACATGCTCAAAAAATATGGCAAGTAATAACTCAAACAAAAAAATTAACAATAAAACTCAAGTTGAAAATTCAAGTTGATACATTAACAGTCTTCTGTTTTAAAAAGGTCTTATGAGCCCCTTGATGGCCTCCATCTCAATTGACTAACAACACACCTGCAAGAAAATTCACCCTTCTTCATGATGACCATCTCAATCCTGCTGATGTTCGGAGGACCCTCCACAGGGTAGCAGGGACAGAAAACATACCTGGTTGTGTGCTGAGGGAATGTGCTACCAACTAGCACACGTAGTCACTGACATCTTTAACATCTCTCAAAACCAAGCAGTCGTTCCATCATGTATCAGACCAGTACCAAAGAAGTCAAATGTTGCATGCCTCAATGACTACCGCCATTATGATGATGGAGATTGAGAAACTGGTCAAGGCCAACATAACATCCAAACTCTCCCTCCAGTTTACTTGCCATCCTAACCACCCCATCAATGACGCCATAGCGTCTGCACTCCACCTAAGCTTTGCACATCTGCAGGGTTAACACTTGTACTTGTGGATGATATTCTTAGACTTCAGCTACAAATTCATCACAAATATCCCTCAGCACCTTGTAGACAAACTTGATTTCCTGGGAACCCAACTCCCACGCAACTGGATATTAGATTTCCTGACAGACACACCCCAGTCAGTCCATATTGGAAACAATACACCTGAGCACTGGATTCCCCCACTGCTGTGTCTTGAGTGTTCTGCTCTTCACCCATGAATGTTGTGAACCACATCATTAAGTGTGTAGACGACACAACAGTGATAAGCCTCATCAGTGGTGATGATGACATGGCTTATAGAGAGGCAGTCAAAAAAACTAGTGGACTGGTATAAGACCAATAACCTGAATTTAAAAGTTGATAAAACAAAGGAGATCGCTGTTAGTTTTGGAAGGAAGCATGCCACTCACCTTCACTTCTCAACGGCTCCACTATAAAGTCATTCTGGAGTACAATGTCCCTGCGAGTGGGTAAGACAAATCATCTCTCCTGGGCCCAACACAACTCCTCCCTAGTGAAGAGAGGACAGAAGTGATTGCACTTCCTGCAGGCATGAGGAGAGCTGACCTCCATCCTTCCACCCTCTTCTCTTTCTATGGAGGCAGCATAGAGAATGTATTGACTATCCGCGTCTCTGTCTGGGATGAGGACAGTACTTTCTCAGAAAGTGGTGAGAGCGGCTGAGAAAGTCATCAGAACATCTCGCCATCCCATGCAGTTCCTCTACGGCAAATACAGCAAAAACAGGGCCATGAGCGTTATGAGAGACCACACTCATCTGTCGCAATCGACCGTTTGCCCTTCTGCTCTCTGGCAAATGGTAAACAGTGCAGAACTACCAGATTTCCTAAAGGTTTAGTCCCACAAGCCATTAGACTCTTAAACAATGATCAGACTGATAATAGAGTGCAATATATAACTTACTGTATCTTCATAATATTTATTTCTGTTATTGTCTGTTAGCTTAAATTAATGTGATGAATTATGCTGTATTGTAGTGTGTTTGTATGAATGAATGTCTCTTTTCTGCTGTTTACTCTCATCTGTTCTTGTTTATTTTTGTTGACTCTTCTTGCACATAATTGAGCCAGGTGTTGAAATCCTGTTCTGCTTCCTGCTGCTGCTTTATGCTTTCAAATGACAAATAAAGTTTACCTTGAAACTTGAATCACATGGTCCATGGTCTAAGCTAGACCTTCTGTCCTCTAGCATGCTGGTTGAACACTCCTGTCTATGTCCAAGGATGCCAAACTCACTCTCGTCTCTCCTTCCTGAGCAGCCATAGAGCTTAACATTCCCCCACCCACTGGAATTGAGGGTGTCAGTTTAAGTTTGGCCATTGACGGGCCATTCCCTCGTATCATTTCCCGTGGTGATGCCTTGCTGAGTGAATAACCTTGGCCATATACTGTATAGACTCCTTTTTGAATAGCCTTGGCTGCACTGAGACCTGCTGCTTTGAAGTACCCTGTGCCCCCTACAGGGCCACCACACATGAACCAGCAGAACCCATCGCGGCCAATCTGCTCCGCATGACAACAGAATCAATGGCTTGATTGCATTCAAATTGATTCGCCATGTACACTTGTGAAAATTCAAATATTTCTCTACATTAATAGCCTCACATCATTAAAGCTCAGCATGGAGGCAGATTTATTTATTATTAAATAATCTAGGAGGTAATTTGAGGATTTCGTCTCCAGATCCACTGACACAGTTTCAGCACAGCAGGCCCATTCCCTTGTAAATTTTTCCTTACACCCTATACTCTTGATGAAACCACGGCAAGATTTCTGCGTCTTCTTCTTTTTTTTTTTTTTTTCTTTTTGATTTACTCTTTCTAGAGCAAATCTTTAAATCCGTGGTAATAAAACTTCCAACCTGAATACACATTACCCTTTAAATGAACGCTTACAGACATTAAGCCATTAATTTTCTTAATGTAACATGTCACTTGGCCGCCCTATGAAAATTATTTAGACAAACATTTGGAAATGGCTGCAATAAATCTGTGTTATCTCTATAAAAATCAGCTGCGGGATATGAGAAAGGTCCCGTTGCGCCTGTTAGAGGCGTATTTGTATTTCAGAGGTGTCCGGCTCCTTCCTGCGATGCAGGGTTACCATGTCACAGCCTGTGCCTTGATTGAATTACAGCAGTTTGTGGGAGGGTGGGGGGGGGGGGGGGGGGGGGGGGATCAGTTATTTTGTCTGTCTGTCCGACAGTTTTAAAGGAAGTTAGAAGCAACAAAAAAAACATAAATAATAAAATACGCATCTGTGTACTAAGGGGTCCAGAAGGCAAGACAAGAAAAGAGCTGTCAGTCCTTGAGTCAGTATATATTATGTTGTACTTTTCATAATGAACAATATCACAAAGTACTTCTCAGAGCTTCAGACACAATAAACATTCGTATATTTTTGGATTACACAGACTTAGAAAATGAATGGATAGACGAAAAGCTGAATGGATAGATGGATGGTGGGATACTTCCTTCCTTTCTATTTTTTATTTCACAAAGTCATTATTGCCCTTGTCTGATTTTCCAGCAGTGTGTAACTTTACAATATTCCTCAGATACCACAGGACAGCCTTTTGAAGAGTGCCAGTAGGTAAGGGCACCATTCCAGTGGTAATACTGGAAAGCACTGCATGGGGTTTCAGATGGAGATGGAAAGAGCAATGAGCCATGATAGTGTGGAAGGGCATGCACTGATATGGGACAGTAAACCCTGGCAGGTGTGGTGCCACAGTGCTGAGTTCCATTACTACGAAGAGAAAGTGTCTGGTCCCCCTATAATGCTAGAGGCTAGCTGACCCGACAGGTACCCGGAGTGACAGAAAGGTGTGAGATGGCTAGTAAGAAGCTCTAAGCCTTCCATGATGACAGGTGGCCAAGGTACCCATTAAGGAGAAGGTCAGGGCTGTCATGATGAGGCTGTTGTTTTTCATTTTTTCAGCTGTTCCTTGGGCTTTAGAATTTATTTGAGAGTAATTTGTGGGGTTTTGAGGGTCAAGAATTCCATTGGTTATATTTATTTTTTGTTCCCATGTGTTTTAAAGTTGTTAAAAGTGATATATTTTTCTGTGTTTTGCCAAGCTTTGTTCCTGCTTATTGTTGTTTTTGAGTTATTATTTTTCATATTTTATGCAATTTCTGTTAATATTGTTATGTTATGGTTTTGTATTTATGTATTGTGCAGTAAAAATGTATTCAATGAATGGAGAGGCGCAGCCACAATGATGTCACCTCTGGAGGACTGCCCTCCACCTTTACCTTCTGGCACTGGAGACGGATTTCCTCAGAGTGTCATTAAGTGTTGTTAGAGTTTAGAGTTGTGAGTTTTGTCTTCTTTTGATCTTCTGGTTTTGTGGGCTTTTTGCTCCGTCCTTAATTTTTGATTGTTTTGGGACTTGCTTGCTTTCTTTTCTGCCCATGTTTGCCTCTTTTGTTCTTATTGTTCAAATAAATTTTTCATTTATAAACTACTGTTTCATCATGAAAGCTGTCATATTGTGTGTAACATTAAACACTGCACGTGTGTGAGTTGCTTTTTTCACGAAAGGCACTACACTATCCTCCTGGGTTCTTTTTATTGGGGAATAGGAACAGATCATACCACATGCATTTCAGAAGAGGTCAACCACCTGAAACTAAGCCTCGTCAGTCCCCGGACAATACTTTGGTGGGAGACCCAAAGCTTGGGTTGCCACTGGAAGAGGTGTTAGTGAGTCCAGCAGGGGGCACTTACCCTGTTGTCTGAATGTGGATCTCAATGCCCCAGTTCAGTGGCAGAGACACTGTGCTGTAAAAATGGTGCCATCCTTCAGATGAGACGTAAAATCAAGGTCCTACCTCTCTGTGATCATAAAAGATCCCTGGGTGTAATTCATAAAGAGCAGGGTGTATTCTGATGTCCTAGCTAAACTGTCCTCAACAGCCTAGTTATTCTGGCCCCCTAATCATGCCCTCTGCCTAATTAGCTTTCTCTCTCACTCCTTCACCATCTAACAGCCAATATGTGGTGAGTGTACTGACGCAAAATGGCTGGATGGTGAATGGGTGGATGCTGCACATTAGTGGTGGTTGTGGTTACTCCCCACTCATTATGTAAAGTGCTTTGAGAAGTGAGAAAAGCAATATATAAACATAAAGAATTATTATCATTATTATTATTAAACTGTACCTTAGCTTATTACCCTTGTTTTCATTCAAGATCATGCAATACTCACCACTGGGAACCTCATAAGCTGTACACTTCTGGAACTACAGCTTGCAAACATTCACCTTCCCTTTGGCTTAACACAGTTTTCCACCACTGAGAGGGCTGAATAAGGGTATCCCCCTGTTTCACTGCAGGACCTAAATCAAGTAGGAAAAAGACCCCAACCCCTGGGCGATTGCTAGTGTTGTTATAAACCAGGGTTTTCTCTTGGACTTGTACTTATTTGTAGTTACATCATTATATTTACTGTTTTTCATTTATTGTTTGTAACATTTTGATGTATTTTCTGTTATGATTGGAACACTGTTCTGTATTAACATGTGTTTTATTACTGTTTTTTTAATTATTATTTTTCATATTTTTATGTATTTTCTGCTATGTTTTTAATTATAGTAAATCCTTGACATTTGTACGTTTAACTTTGAAGACTTCAAGGTGTGGCCAGGCGCAGGAATGATAGGCTGCTAGAAGAAAATTTAGGGTGCCAACCGGGTCACCCCATTTAATAAACAACATAAAGAAATGCTCCTTAGGTGTTGTTTCCCTTGTCTAAGGTCTACAAAACACAGAAAATAAAGCTCAGCTTCTAGTCCTGGATTAGGCTTAGTTTGATTAGGAGCTGGAGCCCGCGGGTCACTCTTACCAAAATAATGCAGCCTTCCAGGAAGCCGGGGTCCTTATGAATGGGGTGGAGTCAGGAGCCCTCACTGGCCAGTTTTTTGGTGCTGCAGGTAGAGAAGGAGAAGACATTGTTAGCGATGCTGTCCCCTCTAATCCTGGCAGGTTATTGCATACCTCGACCAAGCCCATAATGAGATCCTCTGACGTGCATGTGTGACAAAGCATTTGCATGATTTTATTTGTAAATGAATTTTTACTTTTGCATTGACAACCTTCTACGACTATGAGCAGTAGAGATAAACAATGACAGGTGCAATGCGTGCAAGTTTGTGGAGTCGCTAGTATCCTACTAGTTGCTTCACCGGCTTTATTCACTCTACTGTGGTGGAGTAACATGCCTCCCATGCATTTGTATTGTCTTGCAATTATTTCCCCAAAATAAAGTAAGTGCAGCTTAAAGAAAAAATAAAAGTGTTTGATAAACTTCGTGCTAAAATGTCAGCAGTTACTGTCAGCTGCAACAAGCTGGCTATGGACATCAGGGCTGCCAATCCCACCATCAAGGTTAAACTTCGCTCGCCTTTGCTTTGCTCCCATATGCTGAGACCCTTAAGGATCTCAAGCGGCACACGAAGTAAACATTGCTGACGTATTATTTCAAATTCATGCATCCTTCACAATGTTCAACACTATACACCAGCCATGAATGACAAGAGTGTTGGAGGTGATGTTGAGACCTCACCAGTTTAGGCATCTTCCGAGAGCAGTGACTATTTTTTTTAATTAAACTCATTATTATTATATTATGTTCTGCATTTTATGGATTATTTCATGGTTACATTGTAGTCAAAAGTACATATGTAAAGGATGTAATGGACAGCCGGGTCCCATGCCCGGCAGGGACACCCCTGCTGCATCTGTTCTGGGGGAGCAGCCATGGACAGTTCAATACCTCCCCCGGGACACTTGGGGGCAGTCTCCCTGGCAGACGATGATTCCCCAACCCGGCGCATGGCTCCATGGGAGATTGAGTCCTCTACAGACTGGTTGGGGGCTTGGATGGCCGTTAGGGGGAGCTGCATGGAGTCAGCAGCCTGGCTGGTTGTATCTTCAGCCCCACCCGGAAGTGCAATTAGGACCAGGTGGTCAAGCAGTCAAGCACCTGGAACGCTTCCGGGTAGGATATAAAAAGAGCCAGCCACCACCACTCAGGAGAGCCAGAGTCGGGAGGAGGAGGACTAAGCCTGAGGAGGAGTGGTGGTGCCAGAAGGATTGTTGTAGAGATTGTGAGTGTTTTTTGGGACTGTGTTGGGCCGGTGGGACACGGGGAATGCATGCCCCACGGCTGAAGACAAATAAAAAAGTGTTTTATTTAAGTATGTGCCTCTGCCTCAGTCTGTGCCGGGTCGGGCGCTATATAGCGCCTTTCACCAGGAATTCTATGCAGAAAAGTTTATTTTGAGCAATCTCAAACAAAAGATTACAGTGGTCATGCAAACTTAACCCATACGTTTAAAGTATTAACATTCATATCTTTGATTTTCGTGGTTTCCTAAGAATGTAACCCCTGTGAAAGTTGAGGATTTACTGTATGTACTGTCTTTTTAAATGTGCCTCTATTCTTTGTTGTAGTGCGGGTGGAGCCCCAGGAGGCAGGGCCACCCTGATATCACTGCCGTCTGGTTATACCTCTGGCTGGATATTTTTCCCAGGGGAAAGGATTCAGCAGAAGTGCATGGAAGTGTGAGGGTGTCGATTGTATTGTTTTACTTGTGGATATACTGGCTCTTGACATTTTGTCTGCTCTATTTTTGGGTTATCACTTGCAGATTGTGTTGTAGGACTTTTTGTAGAATTTTTCCTTTGTTGAATAAATATTCGATGCGATAAATATTCTGCAATTTGAATTGTCTCTTCAAGCCGAAATGTTTACAATTTCTCTTGATTGTGAGACATTTTGATATTTCCTGGTGCTCTTTTGCTATTTTAACATTAAACCAGTTTTCCCATTTTGGGTTCCACTAGGCCGGAAGCCTGCAGGTAGTTGTTAGGGGCAAACTGGCTGGAAGTGAGCTTCTTCTGTGCTGATGTTTTGACCTGCATTATAGTCATTTTGGAGGCCTCACACCCTTTTGTCATGTTGGTGACTCCTTTTCTCAAAAGCTAATGTCAGAAAACACAAGGTTGTTTCAGTGAGATAATAACAAAATTTATTTAATCTGAAACTGTATAAGTTAATTTGCAACAAAACCAGACATATTAAACACCTGAGGTTAAACAAATGAAATCATACAACTTAAATGGTTCAAATGAATGTCACGCAGAAAGCTTTGCCTCAGGTAGTCCACTGGAGCAGTTCTCATTGAGAAAGGGGGGCTTCTAGACAACCAATCAGAAAGTGTTAATGGTGTAAGATGTGTTAAATCTGAGAAGGCAACACTGTTCTGGGCAGAGTAACCAGCCCAAGAACTGTCACTACATTTCATTAGAATAAAGTAGACTCTGTGATCCAGGCTATGGGCTATCACTTTCTGTAGTTCAAATTACGGTGGAAAAAGAAGAACCTCCCCAGACAAATAACACA
Source organism: Erpetoichthys calabaricus (assembly GCF_900747795.2). Lineage (NCBI taxonomy): Eukaryota > Metazoa > Chordata > Cladistia > Polypteriformes > Polypteridae > Erpetoichthys > Erpetoichthys calabaricus. The sequence goes on from NC_041395.2 coordinate 311,998,243, forward strand.
TAATCTCAACAATGTTCTATTCATATAAACTGTGAAGGTGAAGAGCAAATTCAGTGGTCTTGATCTGATAAATAGATGACATGAAGAACTTTGGGAATAAAAAGGGGTATCACAGCAGATGAAGTAGAGAAGAATATCTCAGTGTAGCAAGAAAGAAGAAGGCTGAGTGGTTAGCTAATGAAGCATGGGAAATTGCTCAGGATAAAAGAAACACAAAGCACACTGCGGATAAGACAACTTTTTGACTGCTCATTTTTAATCACAGGCAACAAGCAACAAAAAAAAGCTGTAAACTATAGCAATAAAAGCAAAACCAGACAATGAGATATAAAAGAAAAACTGTTCTGATGTAAGAAATTAACATGAAAAAGCAGACTAAAGAGAAAAAGCAAAAATGATCAAGACAATTTGATCATTTTAGGCATACAAGACTGCCTGTGTAGTTTGTGATGACATCACATATTAGCTAGTTTGTCAAGAGAAGTCAAGCCAAGTGGCTTTATTGTCATACCATCCATACACCGAATTGCAGAATAACGTTCAGCAGGTCCATGGGCACAGGGTAAGTGCAAGACAAGTAAACAACTATGATATACTCTACAAATACTTAAAAGGTAACAAACTTAATAATAGGCAATATGTTGAAATAGATACTAATAAATAAATAATAAGAACAACTAATAATAAAAACAACAGTTGTAACAAATGTAGTGCATGTATAAAAGCTACTAGGAGCAGATCTGAGGGCACCGGGGTAGCACAGAGTTCAGAATCAGAACAGCCATGGGGTAGAATCTATCTATCTATCTATCTATCTATCTATCTATCTATCTAGAACCAGCCTTTATAGAACCACTTTTTTTTTGTTTTACGAGTTTTAATGTTATGTATTATTAAAGTTAAGATTTGGAGCTCTGGCTAGTTACTTTAAAATTTTCAATGGATTTTTAAATTAAATTGAAAAGATGTTGCTGTCATCGCAGACCCATGCCTTCTGAACTGTGGCAAATTTGAGAAATGTCACAGGGTGAGTGTAAAGGATCTGATGGCTATCTTCATCCATAACATCTGAGAATTAAAGGGACTCTGAGAAACGTTCGATATAATAAATATTACAGTATATCTT